>NW_026782346.1:60000-257126 GCF_031769215.1 Ylistrum balloti
GTCCCTGAAAAGACGGCTTTTGGATCGTACCAGCAGTAGTTGATTTCTTATTACTACAGTGCGACCAAGATTTATTTCCCTACCAATATTCGAAAAGGTAAGATATTTTGCCCTGCAGATATTAAAGAAAGGAGTTTTCTTTACCAATATTGAAGAAGGGGATTTCTTCAGCAGAATTTTTTTTCACACCTGTACATTCAGCAAAGAGTTTTTATTTCATTTTTAGTGTTTTCATTCGGAAGATTTTTTCAAAGTCTACAACCAGTGATCCTAATTTCATTTCATTTTAGATCTGTTTTATATGTTTTTTTAAAACTGAAACGATAACGATTTAATCCTAGATGAAACAAGCATTTCCGTTGGCCAAGTTTATTTTTTACGATAACATCCCATAACGTAAACAAATTGGCGGGGTTTTTGTAACGTCATGTTTGATTGGCCAATACGACGGTGTAAGAAACTACCATTGGCAAGAGTTCATTACAAACGACAAAATACTGGAACTTGTGATTAAATGATATGGATTAAGTTTGATTATATTTGATGTTATTGACCTATATTATAAAAAAACGTAGTGTACTCTTGCATAGATAATCAACATGTACAGAAGATCGGATCCTGTATATTCAAGCATATAGGCACAGCTCACCAACATTTATCCTCGCTTAAGTTACACACATATGATGTTTTGACCGGAAGTAAAACAGAATTCAATATCAAATGAATTCCAGCATAATATCTCGGACTTTGGTAGTCTTATACACTTTGATATCTAGAGTTGTACCTATAAACTTAAAAAGAACGATTTTTATGGCGTTTTGAAGAAATTTCTGTTATTCAGGGATAAAAATAAGAGCAATATGTGATAACGAATTATTTCCTGTTAAACATATTCTGACGTCTGTGCTGGAAAAAATAACAACTTATTGATTTTTGCTTTTAATCTACTTTCTAAAGTCAAAGCTTTCAAAAAATAAAAAAAAAACACCAGAAAATAGTTTTATACTGGATTTTTGTAACTTTTTATGGCAGTACATTCTTATTGTACAGTAACAAGCTACATCGTATTGGTTGTAATTATTTATATACATATATCAAATTATTACAGTTACTGATATAATTCAGTCTAAACCAACTTCTAGTTATATCGAACAAGCTTCATATGTATTCTTGTCTATGTCTTTAATTGTCCACAATTTTCATTTTGGATATCGGCGATGAATCAGGACACGTTTACCCTTCCGGAACACCTGGTCTTATTCTCATGGTACTTTATCAGAATTCGCTGTGTAGATCTTTTCGTTCATTTTTTGGTTTAGTTTCCCCGAATTTAAGTTTGAATGGAGATTCCAGTGACATGTCAATATATTCCTTGTTATTTTTGTAAAGATCTGTATGTTTATACTCAATCTGAAATTACGTCACAATGACAAAAAATGGATAATAATTATGATGGCGGACTGTGTATCGCACTGTGTGATGGCGGTCACGTGTGTGATTTGGCGTCCATATGATTTTACAAGGAAGAAACTAATTTTGTATTAACTTGATAATATATTCTATATTTAGGTGATGTTGCTGGATTACCAGAGGAAATGGTATGGGTCATCAGATTGTCTGCAGGAGTAACTGAATTTCGAAGAATGGATACGTTCATAAACGTATATCTCGCATATTGCCAAATATATACCAAACCATGATATTAGACTTTAATTAAATTACCATCAATCAGTATTTATTTATCTATTTCATTTATATGGCATTAACATTATAACAAAGCAGAAAATGCTCAACAATTCAAAGATTTATTTCAATATTGATATTACAGCAATGATGAAAAAGAACCACAACAGATTTTGATGTCACAGGTTTGCACTGAGTTGTCCCGCATTTTAAAAAAATTGCATTTTTATTATTAGATCCGAATTCTAAATTGCTGTCCAAAATTTCCCATTAGAAAACGAAGGAAACAATTAGGCTGATGTTATAGCCAATTTTTCGCTGAACAAACTGACATCAGAAAGGGAATACAGATCTCGCAGGTGCAGAGAAATCTATTATTAGATCTCTAACACGACATCAATTATGACGATATTGTAATGACATGAAATAAATGTGCATTTAATGGTTGTTATGAATAAACAAGTATGTTACGAATTTGTCATTGCCAATGATATTCTTAAATGAAATATGGATGTACTCTGATTTCGTGTTCTAAACATGTAAAACAGGTATTTGATTATTAAAATATTGCTTGGTTTTAAAGGATAAAGATATATTTGACTTCTTCACAAGCATTCTGTTATGTGGTTTTTTATCTATTGTAATCGATATGTTTATTGATGATAGGTCACTGATATTATTTATAATAACATTAGTTGTGGTTTTATAATTAAATTCAAGTTTATGATATTAATGTATGATATAACCATATTGAATTGAAATAATTTATTCGCATTATCATTTTCTAGTTTCAATATTGAGCTTCACATGCTAATAAAACATCTATTTATAAGTAGATGTATATATATACTTATAAATACATGTTTACATATTTTTTCTCTATATATTGAATTAAACGATTACTTATTTACGTTTTTATTTTGATATTTTGTAGCGAAAAAACATATAATACTTTTGTGTCTAGATACATCATCATCATCATCACAAAATGGATTTAATTATTGATGTAAAAGTCGTTTTCAACATTTTCGTGTTTATTTGATTATTTTCATGTATTGAACTTTACACCCCTTCATGAGGCCTTGCTAATTTTAACATAAAAGTCTTAAACAACAAAGAAAATACCAAACACCATTTTGATTAAAACTCATATTCAATGAAACTAGAACAAGAATAAAATGTATGATTTACGCGACGACTCCATATGTTCCGGAATGGTAAACGTCTTCTGTTTCATCGACAACGCACATCATGTTAACCTTGGCCAATCCAATATTGTCTGAATGAGGAATCGTTCAAATTTACTGAAAATTAAAAAACAAAACCCCAAAAACTCAATAAATATCGATAAAGATTATAACATCGAGTGTATATCTGTCCCATTTACTACCGATATACTTTGACTTCACGAGACTTGACGAATATATAAAATATATTGTGAAAATTTGATAGATCCATAGCCAATCCGATGAATGGAATATATCTTGAAAACATGGAATTATGAATTACATATTTTGGTCGTTCTAGGATTTTTAAACGTACGTTTTTGACATATTCAAGTACCGCGCTCAGCGAAATTTCCTGTTGTGAAAGTTTATGGTTTTGGCATGGTGTTGCTGTCTATTCATATTGGTGTACTCTTAAGAGGTTATATATGTTTTATCAAAACTGGCAATGTACTACTCCTTACTAAGAACACAAGCCTCAGCAAACATCAGTGGATGTTGCTTTTATTCTAGTGTTGCTTCATTTGCTTTTGACTAAAATGTAATTTTATCTAGCTAAAGGGAAGAAAAAGCATAGTAAAGAGTACACAAGAAAAAAAAAATGAAAATCGACTCAAAACCTCGGTTGAAGATGGAAACACCAAACCAAATGAAGGACATCGTATGTTACGGTGGGTATTTCCAGTACTGAAGGTAGCATAAGCCATCATTCCCATCGTACCCAGTGAAAACGTAATGTGTTTGATGTTAGTATTTCTTTCTGGCTGTAATAATCCTGTAATTACAATTGTAGACATTGATATCGCATTGTTTCAATCGTCATGGTTAACAGCAATTTTTTAAAACTGATATTTTGTCACCTTTAGTAATATCTAAGTGCCAGATGTCAGTAAATGTATGCCTGGCATGTAAAAATCTATTCAGCTGAATATTTCAATGACACTGAAACGAAAACAAAATCAACGAAAGATCTATCACGTGAAATATTAATTCGTATTCCGGCACGTCTTTTTATTTCTTTTTTTTTTCTTCTTTATTTATTTCAAATTTGTTTTATTTCATATTCATTTTTTAATTTAAAATTATTACAAAGACTACTAGTCGTATTACATGTTCGATGAGTATAGAACTTATTGTCAGATATTTATATTCAGCGATTGACAAGCTGATTCTCATTCTAATAACTTCCTGTAATGAATACGCCTCTATGCATATCATTTAGATTTCAATAGATGTCAAATAAGTACCGATAAAAATCGCAAATAAAAATTGCTAAAATAACATACATTGTTGATTTTTAAAGTTTCATAAATTTCATCTAGTTAAACATGGAGATTATTCTCGTGTTTCAATATTTGTAATTTCCTTATTGAATTTTTAAACATGACTATGTAATAATTTTGCACAAACTTTTATTACAAATTACAAAGCCAAGTTTGAAATCTCTAGAGCATTCCCTGTCCGACTCAATTCGATATCTGATGAAAAGCCATCGATGTTATAAAGATTTCATGTGATTGGAAACATTAAGAATGATATAGAGTTTTGGTGTCATTGAATTTTATCTCTATTAAACGTTATTCAAAGGTTGTAACAAAATCCGGAATTATTTATCATTCCGTGTGTTGATCATTGATTTTTTCCGCAGTGTAAACCTTTTCGTGATAGATTTGCCAGGTAAAAATTCGTCTGGCATGCCTTTCACAGCTATTTACCGTAAGAAAATGAATATTTAATGAACGATCCTGCTTCATTTCTTCCGGCAATTATCTAGAAAGAGACAAAGTTTTTAAACATGGATAAACGATACTAGAGAGAAAAATGACAGCGACATTTCTTTTAACGTTTTTCTACTAAATTAAACTACCCGTAATGACCAGCAGACGGCAGACGCGTAAGTCGATAGTAGTGATCAAACATTTGGTGGACCCTGGAGAAACCGCTATGTAAACAGGAGTCATTCGGACGCTTTATTTAAGCTTGTATTGAAGACATTTTAGTTTCCTTACATTAAACACCTGTTTTGAAAAGTAATCGAACAGTGACTATGCTTAATCATATAAACTCTGTGACCTCAGTGCCTTTTGAGATTATTTCACTGTAGCATGCGTGAGGCTAGAAATGGTAGCTGACATTTTACTGACAGCAAGAGAACAATCGCCAGCGATCGTTTTAAAGTTGACAACAAAAGGTGGTTTTAACATCGACCATGGTTCGCCATCTTTCATATTATTCTTTGTTCCTGGCGAAAGACAATGTTGAGTGGGAGGTGTAGCACGGGTTTTGTTTCTATGATTTACTACTTATGTAAAAGGACAAGGGATGGTCTTGTAATAGAATAATAGATATGTAAATAATTTATGCTGACGATGTTTGTTGAATAGTTCCATTATATGACATATTGTATGCCATTAAATTATGGTAAGGAGTTTTTAATTAACACTAAAAATATTACACTCTGTATAGATGTCAACAGCTTATGACGACGAGTGTTTCACACGTTAAGTAATATATTAAACTAAGGTGATGAGGATGGGCATGGTGTCAGCAAGGCATAAATACAAATGACGCCAAAACCGAAAAATAACACCTCTCAATAAACAACTAAAATGAGATCGGGCTAATATCAATAATGGATTACACAGCAACACAATGCAGTTTCGCCTTTCTAAGAATCTTCAGCGCCACTACAGACCTAAAGTTTTTTAATCAAAATTGGTCGAAAAAGAACGAAATCAAGTTATCCCGGCGAGTACCATAGGGAAGTTTCAGCACATGACCTGCTGCTTGTCAACTTACTGACGAGGACATGTGGTTGTTACAGCGAGGGGTTTCACCGAAAAACATTCTATCAAACACATATGGCAAAGATTAATGGATAGTGCTTTATATCATATTGTGCATATTTCATCCAATTCTTTTGACAAAGATAAGCAAGATATCATCAAACTATGGTTATGAGGGCTGTTTTATGTAGAAAACAAAAACACAAAAGTATTCATGTTAAAATGAGATTCGCAAGGGTTCTAACAACGTCTTAAGTGAATCGACAAGGTTTTCACGGCTCTCTGCCACCGGAATTTCCGATATACATTAACAGTACAACACCTTGGGATATAGTGATGATCGCTACCGACAAAGAAAGAAAACACGACCATATCGACCAAATTTTGTGTTAAATCACAAATAAACCACGTTCGTTCTGAACCTGCTTCAACATTTGAACATAAATTATGAAAATGACCTTAATTTCCTTTAAAAGTTAGTCTATTGTACCAGGACAGTCACAAAATGGATTATTTCAAATTTTATCCATGTTTTAACAATAGGTAAACACGACTATATCAGTCATCTTTAGAAAACTATACTTTTTGTAATAGCTAGTTGGTGTTGACGGTTGGAAAAGGGAACTTATACAGTAAATATTTAATGCAAGCAAATGTAACCGCGGTCAGAATTGCAAAAAAGAAAGCTGAAAAGCCCAATTACACAATGTTTTCTATTTAAATGGCATTCATAGTCCTATGAACTATCATGACGTTGATAACTACTGTAACATTCGCACGGGATCAATTCTGATCTCGGATGATTTTTATTTTCATTTCAATCCCAAATTTCAAATTCAAATTAAAGTATTTTTCTTCATCTCTAAAGTGATTTATTTTTGTTTGTCATGTTATGTATCTAAAAAATTACCTGAGAATGATTTAACGATTACAGTACCATCTTTACGTCAGTGTACGTCACTACAGCCATCACAAACTGCTTCGCCATTTCGGTGTTTGACACACGTCAATGTAATGATGGACTAATGCATACATAGATATAGTTCTCTGTTTCACTTTCAAAATTTTAGATCTAGAATCAGATTTTGGAACTTTTATCAAATAAGGATGAATTGTATTAAAATGAGTTATGATGATATAAACAAACTGGAATTAAGAACTTGTTTACCACACGAAACGGCTCACAATAACATCAACAGATTACGTCATATGGCGTAAATTACACACAATACAGAATAATGTATTCCAAGAAGTTTCGGAAATATTCTGACGTCACGGCGAAGGTAGACATGGCCAACAAACCAATTATGTTAGTTAAGAGTGATAGCTAGATCCTTATTAGGTCTAGTTTTTTAACGCTTGTTTTCAATACAGGAATTTGAAATATGCAATGATTACCTCTGTCACAATATCGAGTCATATTGTAATTCATATATCTTAATTCAATGTTTCTTTTATCTCATCTATGTTTCAACATAACATATCGTTTAGTATTCGAAATATTAATATACATTTCTTTGGGGGAAAACGAATATTATTGACAAAATATAACAGAAAAGCAGTAAAAATATCACATATACTTTAAAATATATGTTTCTATGATTTCCAAAATTATATTATATCTCAGTACATAAAAATATCTAATTCGGTAACACATAATCCATAAAACTAGCATCACTATACATCAGCTATCTGCTTACCTTATAAATTTCATTCCTATTTCTATTTTTGAAAGAAGGATATATTTTGCATTTTCACAATTTCCGAACTCTTATTTAATTAGGTCATGAGTAGGGGTCTGATATACATTAATGCTTTAAAAAGGTACACTTATTTATGAAATGTTATTGTACCTATGAAACATATTACCTTCCTGCTAATGCAGTATACATACAGAAACAGTGTATTAAACCATACTTCAAATATGGAATTAATCATAGCATGCTTTTTGTTTTTGAAGAGTTCAAATTTGTTGAGGAATACTTTCATAGTTTTATTCGTACCACCAATAAGATCATTTTTAACAGCATTTGAATATTATTACTTATTGGATGAAGATTTCACTGCCATAAATAAGTTTATCATGGCATATCATTGACTGACTACTGAGACTTCAGTACAGAGATTTACACAAAAACACACGTGAACATATCATTTCAACACCAAAAACAATACCGAAAAATCATAAATTTTCGTGGATCTTAATTCCCGCGGTTTAAAAAAAGCAACATTTCTATTACGTGGTCGTTCGATTTCGTGAATAAATATATCTCTATAAATGTATAGATATCATGACAGCTCGTGGACATATGAATTCCTTGATAAATATATCTCTATAAATGTAAGGATACTAATTATGACAGCTCGTGGACATATGAATTCATAGATAAAAAGTATCCATAAAATCAGCGGAAATTTATCCCCAACAAAAATTTATAGATTTACAGAAGAGTGTAGATAAACTATTAATCCTGATGGACTATGTAGTAATGCTAGGGGACACAAGAGTGGAAACCCTGTGTATAGGCAAGTATAGTTATTCTTTTAATTACAGTATTGTTTGACTTCAATATGTTGTACCTTGTACGGGGAGTACCTCTCGGTAAGTCATTCATTTTGGTTAAAAGGCGGAAAACCAAGCACGGTAAAAGGAAAGTTAATTCTCGATTTCTTTTTTTGTATTGATCATGTTTTTTTAATGTCTCCTTTTCCAATATTTTCCAGCATTTTATTTTACATTTATTCCTTCTGCCTTGACGCTGAGGATTTTTTTAGATTTTCTTTTTTGTCATCCTAGACTGAAAATGAGGATGATATCATCACTTATTCTCTTACATAATCCACTCAAGATTTCCAGCAACATACAAAATAATTTAAAAAAAAAAGTTTTTAGTTTCCCTTTAAAAGTAGATATAACAGATAAATTTATAGATTGAGAAATATATCTTAATTATCACAAACATATTCTATGTCAATTAAAAGATTAACATCTGTACGTAAAATGAAATATTTTTATTTACGACATTGTTTGGTCATAAATATCAGCTCTTAACAGCAAACCGTCAATAAATCTGTTTGTGATAAAGCTAAAATAACGTGCTCTACTCAAGTTATGTAAGCACATAATACGAGAACCGGTAGAATAGCAGGTTTTCTTCGGATGATATCGACCCGCACTCCTCAAAGAAACACTTAAATTATTATGTGATAAATTGCTATCAATGCTTAAATTGCACGCCCCAAGCGTCGTCGTAAAATTCTAATACTTCTCCTCATGTTCTGAAGAAAATCGTTTCCAAATTTTATAACATTTTCTTTATTTAATAATGAACATTTAAGTTACAATGACGTGTGGCAGCACTCAAGTTTTATCTTTATAGATAAATTGCTATTGTTGATATCGGTAAACTAGAACGCCGATTGTGGATCAAACTGAACCGTTTTCTTCCCATTTCGCAAGAAAGACTGCAAACATCAAACCGACCGAACCTTATATGGAATCAACCATGATAAAGCTGTAGACTACTTTCGGCGCCGAGTAACAATCAGCTGCGTTAAATAATGAAGCAAAAACGTTGACATAGTATATCTTTAAAATAGGTTTGGTGATAGCCATGGTAATTTTTACTTGGCATTAAGAGAAAACCAGGCGTCTTGTTTTGAAAGCTTTACGAGGGGTTCCTATGAGAAAATTTACTCCCAGATTTGCGTGTTGAGTAGTTTTCGCTGGATGTGCAAGGAGTGGGGTATAGTTCCATTTCCTTACCAGTTTACGTTGCTCTTATGGCCAGTTAATCCGCTGATGTTAAAATGTTTATAAGAAAATTAATAGAATGACTATATCAATGCACGTTATCAGTTATATTACCAAATAACATATAGATTATAATATCATAGTTTTTGATACTTTAAAATAATTTTGAAACTTATTAACCAGAAAACCGACATATCAACAGCATTTTCATTCAAACTCAAATTTAATGACACAAGGCCAAAATATGATAAAAGAAAGATTTTCACAGAGACTCGAAAATACCAAACATCAAGTACTTGGATGATAAGAACATGTGTTCCGGAATTGTAAGCGTCAACATGTGAAAATAGCGTAAATGTCAAATAAAGAAAATTACTTTTAGGCCATTGTGACGTCACAAATGTTTATTGTATAACAATTGACATTGTTGCTATGCCATCACGTTGTTACGTCCATTTACTATGAAATGCTGGTTATTGGGCAGATATTTTTTATATGTATTTGGGTGCTTGAAACCAAATAACTGACCTTTCCTATCAAAAATAATACAAATTTTATAATGGCCATGCTTTCTTTCATTAAAACAAGAAAACTGTCCGCAACCAATTAGTAGACAACCCAACAACATAACTGTTCCATCTTATCTTTTTCCTTTTCCTTCACACCTTCCTCTTCCCTCACATTTCTTCCCACTGTTGATACTAATATCAAGGTTTAAGTTAATGATATTAAATTGTCCGATTCCTTTGATGCATCATCGATAAAATATGTTTAAACGAAAAATGTAAAATATTTTTTAAACAAAATCTTTAAAGATCGATCAGATAAACTGAATCAGATCCGCTACTGACGGAGCTAACTGAATCAGATCCGCTACTGACAGAGCTAACTGAATCAGATCCGCTACTGACAGAGCTAACTGAATCAGATCCGCTACTGACAGAGCTAAAAACCGCGATCTGGTCTTTACTGCAAAGCATCAGTCCTCCAATGATTATAGATGTTAAACAACATAAAACCAAAAACAATCACTATGCGATGTTAATCAAGGTGTACGGTATGTGTGAATTGTAAAATTGTGACCCTTTCATTAAATGGATTTTCAATTGCTTTATGATTTTGAACAATCTTGTCATTACGTGATATAAAATATAATGATAAGCGTTACGCTAAAAAACATGCAGATAACGTGTTACAAAATCGTTCTGTTTCAAACTCTGCATTTATTCGAAAGTTCGATGCTACACAACGAAAGTGTTATATACATTTTTTTGTTTCATTCTAACTTATGAAATAGCGTATACGACTGATTTTTCAATGACGTTGACATTTTTAACGATATGTGATGCAGGAACACAAATACATACAATTGGCGTCATCACAAACATTATAAACTGTCATACCAACACAAAGACAATCCTCATACCACATGAACATACCAAAAACGTGTTCCCAATACCTTCACGCATAGTATCCCTATATCACACTTATTGTAATATAATAACAAGTATAAATGATATAACATTGCAATATATCTACGCCATTTTGCTTGATTTCTGTATGTCCTATTTTCATGAGGAACGCCACCAGTTGTGTTCCCAGTATATCTAGTGTAAGTTCATTTAATCACATCTTCGAAGGCTGATTGATAAGTCGTGAGCAGCATATTTAAGGGTTTGACTTTTGACGGACATATTGCATTATTTTTCAACACCATCCAGTTCAGTATATATACACGGATGTCAATGATGTTAAGGGGTCCCATTGCCACTTTTACAGAAATCCTTTCCCTCAATTGTATGTATGACGTCATAATCCTACCCAAAGTAAGTACCAGAAATGAACCTTTTCAGTTTTGGAAATAGATTGAGAAAAATCAGGAGATTAAGGCGGGTGCTCTGGTGGAACAGCAAACCTTCACTGAGTTTTTAATATATTTAATATATTTGATACATACACAACCTAAGAAGCGATGTACTATTGATTGGTAGTCTCCTTTTGCAGATAATCTGTCATTACAATAACATCAGTATCCCAGAAAACCGAGGTTCTTTGGCATCATCCCTAAGGCTCAGACTGATACGCTTAAATGCCGCCACCCACCACTGGAGGGTCATCATTCCCTAGTGTTACTACAATGTCAGTATGGATATCCTTAGGGGCTAGACCTATCAGCCATGATATCCATTTTTATCAAAGTCGCTTGTATTGTTTACTCTAGCGTGTTACCTCTTCGACATCGGGGTACGCAGCTGTAAATAGTCAGGGAAAAGTATAGCTGCTAAATTTCTTCAATACAAGGCTTACAACTTCTAGGAATATCTATGGTGGTTACACAGTGTAATAAGAAGGTCACCTGACTTGTATTTTGTGTATTAGTCTTATATCCGGACTTCCCTTACCAATGTCAGTAGATTGCTCACTCCCGAGGGTGATTCGAAGTTAAATTCTTAAAACTGTGCAATTTTGCTGGGCTCTTGGTTAACAATCTACACGACCAGGTTATTCAATTTTAGCAGCTTCAACAGTTGTGATGATGAAGATCTTATTTTTAAATCAATCGCTCATTGGCTAAAGATGCTCTCGAATTGTCCTACTTTTCCAGCTTTGAGTTCACATTTCGACTTCTATCCTTGACGTTTAAGATTCCCCCCCTGTCGTGACATTATTTACGTAACGTTACCTCTGTAATCTGTTTCCCTGTTGTTAAATTATTTACGTAATGTTACCTCTGTAGATTCTTTACATGTCGTGACATTATTTACGTAACGTTACCTCTGTAGTCTGTTTCCCTGTCGTTAAATTATTTACGTAATGTTACCTCTGTAGATTCTTTACCTGTCGCGACATCATTTACGTAACGTTACCTCTGTAGTCTGTTTCCCTGTCGTTAAATTATTTACGTAATGTTACCTCTGTAGTGTGTTTCCCTGTCGTGACATTCTTTACGTAACGTTACCTCTGTAGTGTGTTTCCCTGTCGTTAAATTATTTACGTAATGTTACCTCTGTAGATTGTTTACCTGTCGTGACATTATTTACGTAACGTTACCCCTGTAGTGTGTTACCCCTGTCGTGACATTATTTACGTAACGTTACCTCTGTAGTGTGTTCCCCCTGTCGTGACATTATTTACGTAACGTTACCTCCGTAGTGTGTTTCCCTGTCGTGACATTATAACGTTACCTCTGTAATTGTTTACCTCTGTTAGTAGTGTGTTTCCCTGTCGTGACATTATTTACGTAACGTTACCTCTGTAGTGTGTTCCCCCTGTCGTGACATTATTTCCGTAACGTTACCTCTGTAGACATTGTTTCCCTGTCGTGACATTATTTACGTAACGTTACCTCTGTAGTGTGTTCCCCCTGTCGTGACATTATTTACCGTAACGTTACCTCTGTAGATGTGTTTCCCTGTCGTGACATTATTTACGTAACGTTACCTCTGTAGTGTGTTCCCCCTGTCGTGACATTATTTACGTAACGTTACCTCTGTAGTGTGTTTCCCTGTCGTGACATTATTTACGTAACGTTACCTCTGTAGTGTGTTCCCCCTGTCGTGACATTATTTACGTAACGTTACCTCTGTAGATTGTTTCCCCTGTCGTGACATTATTTACGTAACGTTACCTCTGTAGTGTGTTTCCCTGTCGTTAAATTATTTACGTAACGTTACCTCTGTAGATTCTTTACCTGTCGTGACATTATTTACGTAACGTTACCTCTGTAGTGTGTTTCCCTGTCGTTAAATTATTTACGTAACGTTACCTCTGTAGATTCTTTACCTGTCGTGACATTATTTACGTAATGTTACCTCTGTAGTGTGTTCCCCCTGTCGTGACATTATTTACGTAACGTTACCTCTGTAGTGTGTTTCCCTGTCGTGACATTATTTACGTAACGTTACCTCTGTAGATTCTTTACCTGTCGTGACATTATTTACGTAACGTTACCTCTGTAGTGTGTTTCCCTGTCGTGACATTATTTACGTACCGTTACCTCTGTAGTGTGTTTCCCTGTCGTGACATTATTTACGTAACGTTACCTCTGTAGTGTGTTTCCCTGTCGTGACATTATTTACGTAACGTTACCTCTGTAGTCTGTTTCCCTGTCGTTAAATTATTTACGTAATGTTACCTCTGTAGTGTGTTTCCCTGTCGTGACATTATTTACGTAACGTTACCTCTGTAGTGTGTTTCCCTGTCGTGACATTATTTACGTAATGTTACCTCTGTAGTGTGTTTCCCTGTCGTGACATTCTTTACGTAACGTTACCTCTGTAGTCTGTTTCCCTGTCGTTAAATTATTTACGTAATGTTACCTCTGTAGTGTGTTTCCCTGTCGTGACATTATTTACGTAACGTTACCTCTGTAGTGTGTTTCCCTGTCGTGACATTATTTACGTAACGTTACCTCTGTAGTGTGTTTCCCCTGTCGTGACATTATTTACGTAACGTTACCTCTGTAGTGTGTTTCCCTGTCGTGACATTATTTACGTAACGTTACCTCTGTAGACTGTTTCCCTGTCGTGACATTATTTACGTAATGTTACCTCTGTAGATTGTTTCCCCTGTCGTGACATTATTTACGTAACGTTACCTCTGTAGTCTGTTTCCCTGTCGTTAAATTATTTACGTTATGTTACCTCTGTAGATTCTTTACCTGTTGTGACATTATTTACGTAACGTTACCTCTGTAGTGTGTTACCCCTGTCGTGACATTATTTACGTAACGTTACCTCCGTAGTTTGTTTCCTTGTCGTGACATTATTTACGAAACGTTACCTCTGTAGTGTGTTTCCCTGTCGTGACATTATTTACGTAATGTTACCTCTGTAGATTGTTTCCCCTGTCGTGGCATTCTTTACGTAACGTTACCTCTGTAGTGTGTTTCCCTGTCGTGACATTATTTACGTAACGTTACCCCTGTAGATTGTTTCCCTGTCGTGACATTATTTACGTAATGTTACCTCTGTAGATTGTTTCCCCTGTCGTGGCATTCTTTACGTAACGTTACCTCTGTAGTGTGTTTCCCTGTCGTTAAATTATTTACGTTATGTTACCTCTGTAGATTCTTTACCTGTCGTGACATTATTTACGTAACGTTACCTCTGTAGTGTGTTACCCCTGTCGTGACATTATTTACGTAACGTTACCTCCGTAGTTTGTTTCCTTGTCGTGACATTATTTACGTAACGTTACCTCTGTAGTGTGTTACCCCTGTCGTGACATTATTTACGTAACGTTACCTCTGTAGTGTGTTTCCCTGTCGTGACATTATTTACGTAATGTTACCTCTGTAGTGTGTTTCCCTGTCGTGACATTATTTACGTACCGTTACCTCTGTAGTGTGTTTCCCTGTCGTGACATTATTTACGTAACGTTACCCCTGTAGATTGTTTCCCTGTCGTGACATTATTTACGTAATGTTACCTCTGTAGATTGTTTCCCCTGTCGTGGCATTCTTTACGTAACGTTACCTCTGTAGTGTGTTTCCCTGTCGTTAAATTATTTACGTTATGTTACCTCTGTAGATTCTTTACCTGTCGTGACATTATTTACGTAACGTTACCTCTGTAGTGTGTTACCCCTGTCGTGACATTATTTACGTAATGTTACCTCTGTAGTGTGTTTCCCAGTCGTGACATTATTTACGTAACGTTACCTCTGTAGTGTGTTCCCCCGTCGTAACATTATTTACGTAACGTTACCTCTGTAGTATGTTTCCCTATCGTGACATTATTTACGTAACGTTACCTCTGTAGATTGTTTTCCTTTTGTGACATTATTTACGTAACGTTACCTCTGTAGTGTGTTCCCCCTGTCGTGACATTATTTCCGTAACGTTACCTCTGTAGATTGTTTCCCTGTGGTGACATTATTTACGTAACGTTACCTCTGTAGTGTGTTCCCCCTGTCGTGACATTATTTACCTAACATTCCCTCTGTAGATTGTTTCCCCTGTCTTGACATTATTTACGTAACGTTACCTCTGTAGTGTGTTTCCCTGTCGTGACATTATTTACGTAACGTTACCTCTGTAGTGTGTTTCTTGTCGTGACAATATTTACGTAACGTTACCTCTGTAGTCTGTTTCCCTGTCGTGACAATATTTACGTAATGTTACCTCTGTAGTGTGTTCCCCCTGTCGTGACATTATCTACGTAACGTTACCTCTGTAGTGTGTTTCCCTGTCGTGACATTATTGACGTAACGGTACCTCTGTATATTGTTTACCTGTCGTGACATTATTTACGTAACGTTACCTCTGTAGTCTGTTTCCCTGTCGTGACATTATTTACGTACCGTTACCTCTGTAGTGTGTTCCCCCTGTCGTGACATTATTTACGTAACGTTACCTCTGTAGATTGTTTCCCTGTCGTGACATTATTTACGTAACGTTATCTCTGTAGTGTGTTCCCCCTGTCGTAACATTATTTACGTAACGTTACCTCTGTAGTATGTTTCCCTATCGTGACATTATTTACGTAACGTTACCTCTGTAGATTGTTTTCCTTTTGTGACATTATTTACGTAACGTTACCTCTGTAGTGTGTTCCCCCTGTCGTGACATTATTTCCGTAACGTTACCTCTGTAGATTGTTTCCCTGTGGTGACATTATTTACGTAACGTTACCTCTGTAGTGTGTTCCCCCTGTCGTGACATTATTTACCTAACGTTACCTCTGTAGTGTGTTCCCCCTGTCGTGACATTATTTACGTAACGTTACCTCTGTAGATTGTTTCCCTGTCGTGACATTATTTACGTACCGTTACCTCTGTAGTGTGTTCCCCCTGTCGTGACATTATTTACGTAACGTTACCGCTGTAGATTGTTTCCCTGTCGTGACATTATTTACGTAACGTTACCTCTGTAGTGTGTTTCCCCTGCCGTGACATTATTTACGTAACGTTACCTCTGTAGTTTGTTTCCCTGTCGTGTCATTATCTTCTTGGTTTTGTTTAAAAGTTGATATGTTTTAATTCACAAAATTGCATCCATGTATGCATTTTTATCATTTTTCTTGATAGCCGGTCTCAACTAACCTGAAACCAAGGTTGGAGACAATAATAGCAATTACAGCTAGTGATCTTTTCACTGTTAAAAAGCAAGGTGGCTGGCAGGAATGGGCTCCAGTTCCAACATCTCAATATCATCAAAGAACAATACCATGAAAGAGACAGAGGAGACATCTTCTATTGTCAACATGCAATGCTTGTACTATTCTCTGAGGAGTCGATAATTGTACAAACGGTGAGGATTTTTCTAACAAATAAGGCTGTTTATTACACCAGCGCAGTAATTCGATCATTACAGTTTGTCTGGCGATCACCGACAGAATTGAAATCAGAAATTGACATCCTGACGTTTGACCGTACTTTTCATAAACACTATTATGTATAAAGTACACTGATATAAATTTGATTCCACAGTTCGTGTTTTAAACTTATTGACTTTGCTGCTTTCAAGAGGTTTAACGATTTTATAACTGTTTACTTAGAATTCTAGTTTTAATTATAAATTAGAAGATATCATATTTGTTGGGTTGTAAATGTATGCTGCGGTAGTTTACGTCATCAACACTAACATGGGGAGACCATGTCTGCTCTAATCCATGTTCAATAATCACAAAATTGCGTTAGAGAGTTTATACTTGTCGTTTAACATTATTTGTTTGAAGACCTATAATATTTCATACTTTTTGAACGGTGGGCTCTTCAAATCGTCCAACGTCCGTGGTCCGTCGTCCGTCCGTAAACAATTTTTGTTATCGCTGTTTCTTGGTCCCTTGTTGTGCCTGTGGGATTTTGAGTCTGATCAGAAAAACAAAATGCCGACAGACGACTATTTTGGATATTGCGTAGTAAAGTTTGTTATTGTTATTTCTTTAGAGGTACTTTATGGATCTTTCTCATATTTAGGTTCCCCCTTGGTCCCTAGGTGTACCGGAGTAATTTTATATCTGATCAGGAAAAAGATTGACCGACAGGTGGCCATCTTGGATTTTGACTTTGAAAGTTTGTTATCGCTATTTCTTCATAGCTACTGCATAGATCTTTCTCACATTTCATGTGTAGATTTTGGTCCCTTGTTGTGCTCATTTGGTTTTGTGACTGATCAGAAAAATCCAAATGGTGACCATCTTAGATTTGGCAGTTAAAGATTAGTATCCCTATTTCTGCAAAGGATTAAAAGTTAATTTTTTTATCATTAAGAGAAAAACACAAGCAACAAAAAAAAATGAGAAGAGTGAAAAAGGGGAAAGATCCAACTTTCAAAGAACGAATAAAGATCAAACAATGATGGCCGCCTTGATCTTTTGTTCTATAATTATGTAGTGTCATTATTTGGAATCAATAGTTAATGTGCCAATCAACATGTGACATGACTTTATTGAATTAGTTCAGGTCACCAAGTTCAACTTTTTGGAATTATTACAAATCATACCGCCACCCTCCAGATTATCAACACATAGATCAGTGTCCTTATTAACAGACACGGATGTATAATTTTCAGTCTAGAGAAAACTATTAATTTGTCCCGTTTATTAATATAGGAAAAAACCTTTTATGGTCTAGAATGACTGTGTATCTCAAGGTATTTCCTTAACAACAAACCTAGAAACTTCCCGATGTAAAGTTTTCATATGGTGACTTCCGAAAGTATTTCCGTCCTCGATAATTTAACAATTTCTATTACCGGACTACTTCATAACACATCAGTGTTGTTCAGACGTCCCCTGTGTCAGAAATAGTGGATGACATTACCAGATACCAGTTAAGAGATATAAGGGTTAAAATAGATAGACGAGTGTTAAATACTTAAGGCTAAAAAAAAACTCGAAACGTTTATTGATATAGAAGGAAAAAAAACCGTTTGGTTTGAATATGATCAGAATTAGTGACTGGCATTACCAGATACCAGTTAAGAGATATAAGGGTCTCTCTCTTTTTAAGGAATCAATACTAGTTCCGAAATACGTTTATAAATTTGTTAGAACTTTGTCATAATATATTCGGATGTACTGGTCAGCAGTATACATAGAGAGAGGATGGTTCATGGTTTCCATGGTTTCCCGTTTTGTTATATGTCATGATTATGAGAGAAACTATTTATTTACACTATTACTTTAGATGAAATTTTTATATCGTCACAGCAGTTTTTTTTTTATTAAAACCAATTATCTGCTGTATATCACCAGCAGCTGACCGCTACAAACAGGTAACTATAATCTGCTATAATCTGCCATGGTAAACAAACTTGGCCAATTTTATTTTTATTGCTGTAGCTGTATTTGCCAACTGATGCTAAAACTACTGTATCTATTAATAAGTATGAAACCATTGTGAATACTTGACATAATAACACTTTTACGAACAAACTATCTGTTTGTTTTGTATCAAAAATGAGATGTCTAATGGTTTCACTTTGACCACTCAAAACGGCTATATACTTTATGAGTTAGCACGAACGCCAGTGCTTGTAGGTAGCACTATAGTAAATAGACTGTCATATATTACTAAGGGCAAAAGTTTGAACATAGCTTTATTTGAATAAGAATTTCAATGCAATGTATAGACATTTCCATAAATGCAATATCTTAAAACTTTGATATCTGAATATATTTTCTAAAAATTGTTTTATTTTTAAATTCTTCATCTAACTAGAAATTGAAATTTTGGGGGAAAATCAAATTTTAACAGCATGTAATAAGCTGGTCCAAGTTTTTTCCACATATGGTTTCTATCACTTTTCACGAAGACCCAGCTTAGACTCCAGTTTGATCGTTCGTGAGAATTACGTTTTTCTGTTTTTTAATCATAAATTTAATCTAAACTTTCTAAGAACTTTACCGTAGTGTGACCGTATTCAGTATGTGAATGCTTTATGTTTTGCTCAGTACTATAAATAATTTTTGATGGTTCAAATTTTGGACATTTTACCAAAAGCTTGAAACAAGAAGTGGAAGACGTTTTAGAGGGATTAAGATATCAGTGTTAGAAGGGGGAGCGACAACACTGAAGATGATTTTTGTTATCTCTGATATTTAGGTTTTACGTATTGTGCTAGGGTGATATGATCGACAGCGCAAGGAAAAACCTTGGTAGGGATTAATGTTTTACTTGTTCGAAAGCGTTTGTTATTTTCGGGAAAGGTGGGGGGAGTAGGGGGGTGGGGGGTAGGGTATAGTGAGAGGGAACTGAGGCATCGGGGGGGGGTAGGGTATAGTGAGAGGGAACTGAGGCAAACACTTGTTTCTTTTTGGGGGGTGGGGGGGTAGGTATAGTGAGAGGGAACTGAGGCAAACACTTGTTTCTTTTTGGGGGGTGGGGGGGGGTAGGTATAGTGAGAGGGAACTGAGGCAAACACTTGTTTCTTTTTGGGGGGTGGGGGGGGGTAGGTATAGTGAGAGGGAACTGAGGCAAACACTTGTTTCTTTTTCGTAATTATTTTGATCAGTAATTTAAAAACTTGACTTTAAATGTGTCACTTTTCTACCAATTAAGTCTAATAATTGATTTATAGTGTTGCGTGACCCTGGCGATGGCAAGCTAACTGAAACAGAAACGAACGATCGATATTACATGTTTGAATTTAGAGGTTTGAGGTTAGAATTTTTTTGTAGGTGAAGTAATTAGTTCTTGTCTCCATGGTAACACAATGAGCTATATTTCGTGAAATCAGGTGAATACGACGAAAGATTTTGTGAAGAGCTGATACTGGTGATGCAGATATTTGATTCCTTCACCAGTATGTACAAAGACACGTGTCTTCATAACAAGCGTCATATCGCCAGCATCTCTCGTGCGAATGGTATCTACACAGGTGATAATCATTTAGGTTATTATCACTCAAGGGATGTCCAATTTTAATAATCTCCGGGTGACGAAGGGCTGTGATGGTCATTATCACTTAACTGCTTGGTCTAGTGTCGTCTTTCTCTGACAAACAAAGCTATGAGAAGACATGAAGTAAAGTGAGAAACCGTGCGCAGTCTATTACGTCAGACTTCCTTCTGAGGCACGCGTGTATGTATGATCCTCAGTCTGTAACATCAATTAGTCGTGTTATTATCACCTGTATCGGTTATGAATCATTACCAATTATTACTACACGCTTCAGAATGTGTTATGTGCGTAGATGCAGTAAACAGACAAACAGAAAGACAACAAACAAACTGTAAAAAACATGGTTGCACCTGTTACAAGGGGATACATGATATCTGCCCAATACTCATGTCAATTGGTGAGAGGTTCTCTTCTTATTTATATTATGAAATTAATACATAACGCACCAGTTATTCGCATAGTTTAGGGAAACGCTTGATTTCCATTCCGATTTACATTTTTCATTTAATCTTGTCACATTCTGAGCGCTTGTCGTTCGTTCTTCAAGAGGTCTCTGTTGTTGCTTTTCCTTTTCTTTCGATGTCTCATCGATTCTAGCAGTTCTTCATTTTGTCTAAGTACATAAACTTAATGTTTTGTATAACCACACGTAAAATCTGCTTCATGCAAAACAACATAAGGACAAATAAAGAATAATTATTTGATAAATATTTTTCAGAAATGCATTTACATGTTTCAACGTAATGCGTGTAATTCCACACATAGTTCGTAAACCTTCAGACAATGAAAACGTTTTTGTCGGATAAGACATATTAGTTTTTATCAACATTGGGTACTTCTCTGTTCTGTATTCTTAATTTTTTGGTTTTGAAAAATGATCTGTCAAATATCTCCTCAATGAATATGTTACACGTCGAGCGGGCTCCGGTGATCACATAAGGAAGGTAGATATGTGATAAGAGATTCCAACTGTGTGCCGTTTGGCCTTGTGCGGTCATTAGTTTCCACGTACTCGGTCACTCATTATGTTTCTTGTGAAAAAGGAAGGTGCGTCACATGACCTATACCAGTGGTCCTACAATACGACTTGGTAGAGATAGCATCTGTGTTAAGTATCCTCGGTAATTCTTCCTTCTCTCTTCAATTTACCTACTGTGAAATTTTGTAAAGATTTGATAGCTTGCCGTGTTCTTCAGTAGAAATTTTAATGTGATATATTTATGTGTAAACTTAATTTTCTATAACATACTCTATGTAGAGGGTCGATAATATTATGCTGTAACAATTGCGATCATAGATACTGACTAAGCTTACTTAACAAATTAAGAAAGCAAGTGTTATTTAGTATTTACACAGTTGGGTTCCTCTTCTCATAGGAAAATATTCTCAATTATTGAAACTTGTCTCAAATTTTGGAACTTCGCCAGCGGCTCGCTTTAATGACACGCCCTTATTGAAGCTTGTTATTAAAATGGATATAATTATCTATTATCTATGAGATACATCTTATTTGTTTGTTTTGTTTAGTTTTTTTGGTTTTTGTTTTGTTTTGTTTTTGTTTTTTAATTTTTGTCTTTAAACTCAAATGAAATAGCTTCAACAAAAACATAACAAATGTTTCATTATTTCAAAAGCATATATTCGTACCTAAAAAGAAAGATAACATTTTTCCTAAACTTTTTTCAATGTTTATCATCGTATATCTGTCGGATTCTCTTTTTTTCTGCGAAAGGGTATGCACTGATTTCTATTGTTATTTAATCTATTAAGGAAATAGTTTCCTAGGATATAAGTGGGTAGAGGAATATCTAATACTGAACAATGAACACTTGTCGTATGCTATTTTATATATATTCAAGTGTCTCTTAAATAAGATACAAGATAGTGTGTTATACAAACGACTGAATGTAAGTGCAGCTTAAGGGGTTTGTCTTCTGATAGGAAGACAATAACTGTAAGGTCGGTAATACTTCACATCCATATATTCAATATGGGAGGCCGATATATTGGAAACATTTTAAAAACACGAAAATTAAGATTTACGTCTAAAATACGTCTGACGTATAAGAATATTTATTTTTTTGGAGTGTTCCAGTTTACCGCTGATATGTTCAAGATATTTCTTTGTCGGTATTTTCTTATTTCAAACCAATCAGAACTTATTACATTCTATGGACATTATGAATTACCAGGATGCAAATTTTCAATATGTCACAATTTATACTAAAACATTGAAATATTATATTAAATATTACAAACAAACTGACGATTCAGACCTAGTTATCTCTTACTAAGCTGAGACAAAACAGCCCCCGGAAAACAAAAGTAAAGGAATAACGATGACTACATCATCTGCTGTCTAGTAAAAGGGGACACGTTATGGTCAAATTTGTACTGTGTTTACACATATCATCATGTATAATCAAACGTATGTACCGTCACTAGTTGTGAGACTCTGGGAATAAAGCATACAAGCATGTTATATTGGTATCCATAATTATCGTTAATGTTGTTATTCTTTGAGCTAATATTTCTGTTACTTACCGTAATGGACAAAAATACCGTGTAAACTTTTACATTTAGGGGTCCCATTTTTTACTTTTTTTTTCAAGGCTAAGATGAAATCAAGCAAAATAAGACATATTGAAATTGAAGATTTCGTTTAGGGAAAATAATTGTCTGTTTAATGACATGCACGAAAATCACTTTCGGTCACTGTGGACATTAGAAGCTCTAATTTTTTACATGATTGTTTGTAAAGAGAAAACAAAAACCAAGAAAATACAGACATGTCCACATAATCATACTCCAAACTCAAATTCAGTTCACTAGGGGCAGTTGTTGTAATATTTCCTCACGATGAAAGTCGACTGGTCTCGATTCCACAGTGCTACATCATGATCAACGGGGTTTTTTTATACCAACAATGGTTGTTTTTTTTTTATTATTCATTTATTTATTCTGTTTGTTTATTATCTTTATTTTTTCTTTCTTTCTCTCGTTTCTTCATTTCATTGTATTTTCATGAAGACGTGTTCAATATGATGAATCATACATATATTATACATATCTAGAGAGCCTGGCTCATTTCCATCTTATTGTCCTTTGATATGCAGGCGAAATATATATATAAACACACACGCGACATACAACCACAATAATATATACGATGTTATAATGAGAGTCATAGCTATTGACAGCACGTCTATCCGGTTTGTCAACAGCTACCAGGAATCTTATTGTATCTAGGTTCGTCGATTGTCCATATTAAGTAATTACTTATGAATCTTTCCCTGATATGAATCTGTCCCTGATATTCCCGTTTATACAAGAAAAGATGTAGGTGTCTAATAATTACACCAAACAACAGCAGAGCAGCCCTTGGAAATACTTGATTATTCTGGAAAAGTCTTGTCCAAAACTGCGTGTTAACTATTGTCACGCCTCATAACCAGGAATTCCCATCAAAACCCTTTCCTTAATTATGTCTGATCTCCCTTAAAAAGGCTTCACTATGAACTTGCTCCATATTACTTAAAAATGCATTATTCTATGATTAGTTGTCTTTAGATTCAACACGTTCATTCTGCACGTTTTTCGTTTTTTTTCTCGTAGTTTTAAGTAATTGCTTGACATCAACGGCTACTTTCATGTGTCATATCAATAATGTATAAACCCTATATCATTTGTGTCCATATGAATTATCAAATAAATTGTACAATGTTTGTTATTAATATGATATTACATATTTATATTATATCACTTGTAGAATATAAATTAATGATATAGAATGTGTTTTTTGTAGATTTTTCTCTGTTTATTTCAGACCTGTTTTCGTTATAGTACAACCTAACAGCATGACATTAGAACGGTGCAACCAATGACGTCACCAATCACATGACATCTATTTAAGATTATCATTATTTCGTTTGTTCATCGTAACAAATGAATTTTCGATTAAAAGAGATGTAATCTTGTCTTAACCATACTCTCAAACAGGATTAGTTTATATAAAAAATTAATTCATCAGCCAAGTTCATCTTTTTGACCGAACTAAGGGAATGACTGTTGCATTTTTAGTTTAATGTATAGAACATTCATCTTCAACCATCCGTGTTTCTTAATGTTTTGTTATATTAGTAACGTCAATGTTTAATCTAAGGCATCATTGACATATACGAAAGCAAGAAGTGGTAAATGGTAATAATTGACATCAAAAATAAAATAATATCAATAGAACATTAAATAACACTGTGATATACCAACACAATACATAACACTGTGATATACCAACACAATACATAACACTGTGATATACCAACACAATACATAACACTGTGATATACCAACACAATACATAACACTGTGATATACCAACACAATACATAACACTGTGATATACCAACACAATACATAACACTGTGATATACCAACACAATACATAACACTGTGATATACCAACACACATAACACTGTGATATACCAACACAATACATAACACTGTGATATACCAACACAATACATAACACTGTGATATACCAACACAATACATAACACTGTGATATACCAACACAATACATAACACTGTGATATACCAACACAATACATAACACTGTGATATACCAACACAATACATAACACTGTGATATACCAACACAATACATAACACTGTGATATACCAACACAATACATAACACTGTGATATACCAACACATACATAACACTGTGATATACCAACACAATACATAACACTGTGATATACCAACACAATACATAACACTGTGATATACCAACACAATACATAACACTGTGATATACCAACACAATACATAACACTGTGATATACCAACACAATACATAACACTGTGATATACCAACACAATACATAACACTGTGATATACCAACACAATACATAACACTGTGATATACCAACACAATACATAACACTGTGATATACCAACACAATACATAACACTGTGATATACCAACACAATACATAACACTGTGATATACCAACACATACATAACACTGTGATATACCAACACAATACATAACACTGTGATATACCAACACAATACATAACACTGTGATATACCAACACATACATAACACTGTGATATACCAACACAATACATAACACTGTGATATACCAACACAATACATAACACTGTGATATACCAACACATACATAACACTGTGATATACCAACACAATACATAACACTGTGATATACCAACACAATACATAACACTGTGATATACCAACACAATACACAACACTGTGATATACCAACACAATACATAACACTGTGATATACCAACACAATACATAACACTGTGATATACCAACACAACACAATAACACTGTGATATACCAACACAATACATAACACTGTGATATACCAACACAATACATAACACTGTGATATACCAACACAATACATAACACTGTGATATACCAACACAATACATAACACTGTGATATACCAACACAATACATAACACTGTGATATACCAACACAATACATAACACTGTGATATACCAACACAATAACACTGTGATATACCAACACAATACATAACACTGTGATATACCAACACATACATAACACTGTGATATACCAACACAATACATAACACTGTGATATACCAACACAATACATAACACTGTGATATACCAACACATACATAACACTGTGATATACCAACACAATACATAACACTGTGATATACCAACACAATACATAACACTGTGATATACCAACACAATACACAACACTGTGATATACCAACACAATACATAACACTGTGATATACCAACACAATACATAACACTGTGATATACCAACACAATACATAACACTGTGATATACCAACACAATACATAACACTGTGATATACCAACACAATAACACTGTGATATACCAACACAATACATAACACTGTGATATACCAACACATACATAACACTGTGATATACCAACACAATACATAACACTGTGATATACCAACACAATACATAACACTGTGATATACCAACACATATATAACACTGTGATATACCAACACAATACATAACACTGTGATATACCAACACAATACATAACACTGTGATATACCAACACAATACACAACACTGTGATATACCAACACAATACATAACACTGTGATATACCAACACAATACATAACACTGTGATATACCAACACAACACAATAACACTGTGATATACCAACACAATACATAACACTGTGATATACCAACACAATACATAATAACACTGTGATATACCAACACAACACAATAACACTGTGATATACCAACACAATACATAACACTGTGATATACCAACACAATACATAACACTGTGATATACCAACACAATACATAACACTGTGATATACCAACACAATAACACTGTGATATACCAACACAATACATAACACTGTGATATACCAACACAATACATAACACTGTGATATACCAACACAATACATAACACTGTGATATACCAACACAATACATAACACTGTGATATACCAACACAATAACACTGTGATATACCAACACATACATAACACTGTGATATACCAACACAATAACACTGTGATATACAAATACAATACACAACACTGTGATATACCAACACAATACATAACACTGTGATATACCAACACATACATAACACTGTGATATACCAACACAATACATAACACTGTGATATACCAACACAATACATAACACTGTGATATACCAACACAATAACACTGTGATATACCAACACAATACATAACACTGTGATATACCAACACAATACATAACATTGTGATATACCAACACAATAACACTGTGATATACCGACACAAAAACACTGTGATATACCAACACAATACATAACACTGTGATATACCAACACAATACATAACACTGTGATATACCAACACAATACATAACACTGTGATATACCAACACAATACATAACACTGTGATATACCAACACAATACATAACAATGTGATATACCAACACAATACATATATATAAATCATTGTTACGTTAGTTTTAATGTCCATTTATATTCTGTTATGCTGTTTATACACTGACATATAGACTGGCCAATGTCTCTAGAATATTAAATTATCAATAGAATAGGCACTTATAATTTTAGTCTCCGAGATATGTCCTAAATTTTTTAAACTAGGGGGAGATAAGCCAATGTAGGAATCTAGAAGATAAATTCTTTACAAGATATTAGAAGCTGGAACCAATCTAGATACAATATTACAAAGTTTGAATATACAAAACTTTTCATTTGTGGAATGAACTACAAACTTTCGTAAATGACTGTACACTGGTGTTTGAAATTCAATTAAATTCCTTACATTTAATTTATTTTGTCCATTCCTGCACTAGATGTAAACTCTATTTTCCTCATTTCTTCTGGTTCAGACTTTCTTGGTTCTTCCAAAAATAATGTTATTTTTACAGAGTTCATGAAAAGGACCCTGGTTGCTTCAGTACCCTGGTTGCTTCAGTACCCTGGTTGCTTCAGTACATTTCACTTTCACTTTGTTAAAAGGTTTTGCGAGTTGATCTCATCATTTAAACTAGCAAAACATAGAACTCCTCGAAAATAAGACCAAATAAAGCCAACAACCTTTTACACTTTTTTGTGAGAATTAACATACTAATGTTATCATGTTTAATGTTTTATTTTACATCTGAACTTACACTTACTGAATAGTCGTGTTTTTTCTATGTTATATCAACTACCAAACAATACTGGCTAAGTTTTTATCTTGAAATAAAGTGAAAAGTACTAGATACGAACCGTTTTTTGTCATTTCCTTCCGCGAGATGGTGTAACGTGTATCACTATAGTAGTTGGTGCATTTAATAGATCAGCGAAACTTATTACATGAATCTTGTTAAAACTATTGAATAAATAACGATATGAGAAATTCATACTCATTAACCTCTTTCACGTGAAGCGTTTAAAAGAGTCGATTTGAGCATTTGTTAATGTGTGTTTATATCTCATACTATCACGTGATCTCAATTGTAAATATGTTATTTGAGGAAGCTATTTATAGGTTGGAAACCTTTACTGACTAATCCTTTTGTCATCATCAGCAAAATATGTTGAAACTAATTTCTTCGAAAAGAATGAGCAGTTGGTATAAGGGCTTCCCGCTAAATTAGATGGAAATCCGGTCTAGTGTCTCATTTTTGTCCTGTAAACGTCATTCGATTTCATAAATTCTTTGAAATGGCGACATTTTATTACAAATTTTAACGAAATAATTTTATTGTATGATCCCGATGTCAAAAATAAGAAAAGACGAAAAGCAGCATGGAAAGGATATTTTATTACCAGCGAGTTTATTGCTGCTAGCACTTTGAACAGACAAGCCATTAATTATTTAAAGCACAAATATCTAACAAATAAAAAAATGATAATGTACACTTTGTCGAGTTTATACTAGCTTTGTTCATATGATCGTTTTACTGTTTCAACTTTACATAGTTTTGCCGTTTTTGACAATTAATGTTGATTATCATGCTGTAAAATCGTTCATTTTCGAGGGTATTTTATTTTCATTGGTTTGGTGGGTATTTTTTAATGCATCAATTCTTATGTCCATGAACTGTTAAGACTACTTTAAGTACATTTATACGGCTATACAAATTCACGAAATCGAATGTCAACGAATAAGTTAATTTTTGAAAAAAAAAAACACGAAAATTTAGCCCACGAAAATATATTATTTCACAGCACCGAAATAGAATCAGTATTTTCAGGTTTTTTAAGATGCATTTATTCATATGGATATTAAGCGAGTATGCCAACGGGACTTTATAATGCAGATTATTTTCTTCAAAGTAGAACCATGACATTTTTCTACCAAACGAGCAAAACAGTTGATGGTAAACGGAATTAATTACAAAACGGGATTAATTACAAAACGACTGCATACAAAAGGGTCCAGTATACTCCTCGAAACATTGACTGAAGTGTGGGGTAACCGATTACTGGATAAGATGCTATCTACCCGTGCTTCCTTTGCACAAATCCTTTTGTAAATATTGAAATTAAAACCCCATTACTCTATATAATAGCTTTCCAAAGCCAATTGTAGGCATCAAGAAATTATAGGTCGTTTGATATTTGATTATAATTTCCCGGTAACCTGTCTGTTTGAGTTCAAGTTCTTAATTATCGTTGAGTCTTGGGTTTCAATACCCGAAACCTTCTGTCATTATCTCAACTTGTCATATTATTTATTATTATACGTTCAAACTATTGTTGTTAATATATGCCTGTTATGCCCCCGCGCCAGAAGGTACGCGACGACCTCCGTCTTATAAGGATCTGATCGATATGGTTACGGAAGGTGTTCGGCTATCATCTGTTCACTGATGCGTTTGTTAAAACCTAACCGAGCATAAAGTCATTTACAATTTAAAGTCGCCGTGAAAAGACGCGCGTCGGTTTACCTGAAACGGTATACAGTGGATTAGAAAAGGTGTGAAGCGATATGATACGCCCTCATACCGTCTCTGGAATTGAGCTGAAACATTTTCTTTTTTTTCATGGCCATTTCTACCCTGTGTGTTTATTTCTTATTAATCAAGGTGTAATTAGTATCGTATTTGTTATTCACCATTCATTATCACCTGTCAAAGATCATCTTTTTTAATAAGAACATTCCCCCTGAGTATCATAGTTTGCTAAAATTTCCGGTTGAAGTTAATTAAATAAACGTTATTATCGTTGCCTGTATAATTGTCTTTAGAATTCCTTGTGATGGTGGTCATTTATTTACAAGCACAGGTATCAGAGATATATCGTTTAGTTAAAGCCTTTGTTCGTTCAAGATTGTCATCCAAGTAGGACATAAATATTTTAAATAGCATTACGCTACGGTAAGGTGGAGCGATTAAATACCTGTGAAATTGATAAAGGGTGGAAAATTAATGGCGACCCGAGTAGACCGTGTTAAGGTCCCCTTGTAGACATCGTCATGGATCAAGTCCTTATTAGGTCTTTCTTCTCTGGATACCTATCGCGCGTGCCTGTCGGGTACCTGTTGGGGTGTTACACAGCTGTTCCGCCTAACTGTCGTAATACAATATAGATCGCATCTCCTTTTCACCTTTATCATCACTTGTATTATTAATCAAACCCTCACCTGTGTTACCTGTATAGTTAATCAAGACCCCCAGTGGAGGTGATGATGGTTTATATCATGTCCAGCATGTCCGAGGGTTTATCGACCGTCATCTTCTCTAAAGCCGTCACCGTTGGTTATCTACTTCACTCGATCTTGCCTTTAGACTTTAAACTGTAGCGTTTGTCATCACTGCTACCTGAGGCCTAAAGACTACCCACGCAAGGTGTGATTGTAAGGCGAACATCTGCCGTCTACCTGTTTACGGTCATTCTATGTCCGCGAGCACAACAGTCCATCGTGAACAGGATCCAACATTTAAACGGCATATATGCCCTTCAGGGGTGTGTCACGGTCTCCGCGCGTTCTCGGCACGCGACTGGTGTTGCCAAGTTGATATATGTGACGACCGGTCATATAAGCTGTGACTTGCGAACCTTAACGTCTTGTCTGACAATGTTTGACACGATTTAACACGTTCCAACCGTCACATCTGCAGCAACAGTCGCGTGCTGTGCGCGCACCGATGCTCTGTAGATTGATAGTCTGCCAAAATATCTTGTCAATTCGTTACAAAAAATATCTTATTTGCAATTTAAAGTTGAAAGTAAAAAGGAAAAAGATCCGATTTAGTTTACGCCAGTTGAAATTATCCATGTGATTGCAATTAATCATGGCGAACTCGCCCTTTTCAAACGGCATTAATGACATGATAAGACAGCCAACATGTTTTTAATTTAAACGGATAACCTAAGACAAAAAGTAGAAGTGGTATGCTTAATTTGACCCTACAGTCGTTGTTCGTCTCAGGTGATTTGTCATAAAAAAATCCAACACCATTTTACAGAGATCATACATTTCCCTAATCTTCTATATGCTATCAAAATACTTCCCTTGGTTTTATAAACAGTTACGTTTTAATTTGTACATAAACTTGGATAACAAAATTGTAAAATGTCCAAATCCTCAATTCGTTTGCCAATACATCTTACTTTAAAAGTTTGCCAGTCAGGAGACGCCGAAAGCATTTGCCGCTACGCATAGAATTCGTGAACGTGATGGAAAACTCCACCTTTTTTGCATTTCCTCTGCAAATGGTCTTTAATATTGAATAAAATTTGCTCTCCTTAAGACTGAGGTTTCCTGGGAATAGAGGTTTTTTTATGTCCAGACTATGTTATTAGGGATGGTATTCCCAGATTGTCCGTCAACGCGTGCTTTCTGTGGATAAGCTTTATGTCAAGAGAGTTTATTGTGACTATTAATTGGTGTTCTCACTTCTGTTATTTGTTGCAATATTCAAGAAACTAATTTAAGTATTTTTGCTATTTTTGTAATCCTTTGGAAAAAAAGCACTTTTAGGTTGTGATATTTATGAGAACATTTAAAACCCATTCTTTGTAAAACCTTATTTTCTAACTGAATATCAAATTCAGTTTCAGGTTGTCAAGATTAGGCGGGTGATGGAAGACCGCCCAACACATTGATGATAATTTTATCATGATGGTTTGAGATCCAATACCTTATTGGGGTTAATGGTTCTATGGACCTTTTTTACTGTCTACATTAGATTGTATTGGGGAGGTGAATAACTCACAGCGGACCATCACGTTTAATATTCAGTAGAAGGAAGGCTTATATATAACTTTGGTATTTTGGAGTTCTGATATTAATGAAGCGACTTGGAATCCTGACACTATGAAAGGTACTGTAGTGTCAATCCGTATTTAATACTTCTAAATGGAACTAAACCATACACTATCCTGAATTTCCATTGAATACTGTCGAAATAATTGTACAAAAGACATACAAATTAATATCACATTTAAATACAAATTTAGAATTAGTTATAGTAGAGCCAAACAATGAACTGAACTGCACCATACAACTGTTTCGTCCTTCTAGGACTCGTCAGTGATGCTGCACCATACAACTGTTTCGTCCTTCTAGGACTCGTCAGTGATGCTGCACCATACAGCTGTTTCGTCCTTCTAGGACTCGTCAGTGATGCTGCACCATACAGCTGTTTCGTCCTTCTAGGACTCGTCAGTGATGCTACACCATACAGCTGTTTCGTCCTTCTAGGACTCGTCAGTGATGCCACACCATACAGCTGTTTCGTCCTTCTAGGACTCGTCAGTGATGCTACATCATACAGCTGTTTCGTCCTTCTAGGACTCGTCAGTGATGCCGCATCGTACAGCTGTTTCGTCCTTCTAGGACTCGTCAGTGATGCCGCATCGTACAGCTGTTTCGTCCTTCTAGGACTCGTCAGTGATGCCGCATCATACAGCTGTTTCGTCCTTCTAGGACTCGTCAGTGATGCCGCATCATACAGCTGTTTCGTCCTTCTAGGACTCGTCAGTGATGCCGCATCATACAGCTGTTTCGTCCTTCTAGGACTCGTCAGTGATGCCGTATCATACAACGGTTTCGTCCCTCTAGGACTCGTCAGTGATGCCGCACCATACAGCTGTTTCGTCCTTCTAGGACTCGTCAGTGATGCCACACCATACAGCTATTTCGTCCTTCTAGGACTCGTCAGTGATGCTGCACCATACAACTGTTTCGTCCTTCTAGGACTCGTCAGTGATGCTACACCATACAACTGTTTCGTCCTTCTAGGACTCGTCAGTGATGCTGCACCATACAACTGTTTCGTCCTTCTAGGACTCGTCAGTGATGCTACATCATACAGCTATTTCGTCCTTCTAGGACTCGTCAGTGATGCTACATCATACAGCTATTTCGTCCTTCTAGGACTCGTCAGTGATGTTACATCATACAGCTGTTTCGTCCTTCTAGGACTCGTCAGTGGAGTTAAGGGCCTTAATTTTGAAGCCTACAATGCGACGGAGGAAAATTCAAAGTGATCGAAAAAAAGTCGAAACCAAGGCGGGGATGTGCACTGGCCACACCATGAAATAAATTTCGTTATTTCTTTATGCATTAGCTACATTAGACCACCGTCAAATACATCTTTATATTTTGAACTGCACCACTATTCAAAAGAATTAAAACATGGCATGCAGGTTACGACAAACCTAGTGGACTTAAAGTTCATCAGCAGTGCCTACCACCTGCTATCGCAATTATTGTACTAAATACTTAGACATATATATATATATATATATGATATGTTTTAAATCTAGATATATATATATATATATATACTATGCTTTAAATCTAGATATATATATGCTATGCTTTAAATCTAGATATATATATATATTATGCTTTAAATCTAGATATATATATATGCTATGCTTTAAATCTAGATATATATATATATATTATGCTTTAAATCTAGATATATATATATTATGCTTTAAATCTAGATATATATATATTATGCTTTAAATCTAGATATATATATATATATATATATATATACTATGCTTTAAATCTAGATATATATATATATATTATGCTTTAAATCTAGATATATATATATTATGCTTTAAATCTAGATATATATATATAATGCTTTAAATCTAGATATATATATATATATTATGCTTTAAATCTAGATATATATATATTATGCTTTAAATCTAGATATATATATATTATGCTTTAAATCTAGATATATATATATTATGCTTTAAATCTAGATATATATATATTATGCTTTAAATCTAGATATATATATATTATGCTTTAAATCTAGATATATATATATATATTATGCTTTAAATCTAGATATATATATATTATGCTTTAAATCTAGATATATATATATTATTAGTATTGATATTTCTTATTTACGCATTCAAATTCCGTATATTGTTTTATTATTATTCACCACGTTTTTCTATATCACCGTTTGTTAATTGAAGTGTTTATTTTTTGCTTATAATATCATTGGGAAACAATATTTATTGTAAATATATAAATTATATTGTAAACTCTTTTTATTAATTATACTTTCTCTCCCGGGGAGCATTTTTTGACAAATTGAACAAAAGATACAAATAAATAAGATATTTCAATAGGAATTCATTTGCTATAAATATTATCTTGAAATCATCCAGGAAGCTAATGTGTTCCATCGATTTTTTATTTATCTGTTTATTTCCTTTTAATAAAATGTATTTCTGTTTTCTTGTTTGTTTATATATTAAGTGATTCTTGGAATTTATAATCATTTAAAAAATTAATACAATTTGGTTACATTAGTAAAACTGGTATCTAAATGACGTCAAAAATCATCACGTGATCTAGAACTTCCAATGGCAATTTAAATTCAACATGGAGTTGAGTGAGAGATTGCAATACGGAATGTAACACGGAATAAAATTATTAAAAACAGTGAATTTTTGTATTTAAAGACACACAGAGAATCGATATATCTAAATGTAAAGAAACCATGAAATATTAACGATGCTATTTCTTTTAAAAAAAAGTTCGATTTCCAAAGAAGAAGGAACAAGCTGTAAAAGATAATATACAGGACACCATAACTCTCACGTGAATATGAATAAATTATTACAAAGTGCCAGTAGTTCTATACATTTCACGTCCTTTTGTTGTTTCACTTTTTCTACTTGTCTGAATTATTAAAGACAGTTTTTTTTTTACAATATCCGTAGTGAGATTTCAGATAACGCCATTTCAAGACTTCATAGCACAGACAGTATCCCACAAGTCATAAATTTTATTCCTTTCTACCTGTGAAAATGTATCGTTTAAACTCTCGTGAAAGTGGGATGGGGTACTTGAACCCGAAGGAGAATGTTCTTAAGTTGGTTAACTCTATGTTTTGCTAAATGTTTGTTAGTTTAAGAATCTGGCATTGGTTAAATGAAGCTTGCGAGATGTGATTTCATTATGGTCATGACATCTTATAAAAACTTGTAGAAAATGATTCCTTCTTACTCTCAATGACAAGATAGGGGAATCTGAAGCGGTCGAGAAAGATGATTAAGTTGACAAACCCGAGGCTTGACAAGTATGTACATCTTTACCTTCTTAGGTAAGTGTTTTTATTGTCCAAGTGATTCGTTACATCGGTGACGTCATAGATCCCTAAAAGTATGACGTGATAGATAGACAGGGGAATCTACACTGGACAGGTATGTCCGCTCTTGAAATATCCTTGTCATACCCAAAGATTGAGCGGGATGATTTTCTTTTCACATCTATGACGTCACGTCAACGATGCAACGCATTTTTACAATAAAATATTTACCGAGGAAGGCTCCTAAGGACACAGAAAAAATAATCTCCGTGAAAATCTGAAAAGTCAGGTGTAGAAGTAAAATGATAAGTGACATTTTTATATTTTGACACAAAAAACTGTGTGACGCCTTCATTGTATTTGGGTTTGATTGTCATTTTTAATCGTTTTGATTTGGCTTTGTTCTCATTATTACATAATGAAAATTATTGAAGTCTTTACAGATTCAATTAAGCGAGAATTTTAATTGAATTATTACGTTCAATATATTCAAAATGTAAACGGACAAAAGGAAAAGTCATGACATGAATATTCGGTATAGATAGGAAATATGTAACCCTGTTTACCCACTATAGTTAAGTGGCTTAACAAGGTCAACTATATCCTACTTAACCGATTTAAAATAAATTATGTACAATATTATGTTAATTGTCCTCTAATTAGCGCCCGTTTCCTTTTATCTTTTTGTATCATCTGTTCTCGTCGTTGTTTGTGTATTAATCATCTGTTCTCGTTTTTTTAGACACCTCTGATTTAGTTGCTGTCTTCGTGTTGATATTTTTTTTGCAATTACTTCCGTTTATCCTGTGATTTATTTTGGTTTTCTTTCTTCTCTGTTCCTTCTGTCATTCCTGGTACTTTTGTGTATCCTCTGTTCCTTCTTTCATTCCTGGACTTTTGTGTGTCCTCTGTTTCTTCTGTCATTCCTGATACTTTGTGTATCCTCTGTTCCTGCTGTCATTCCTTATACTTTTGTGTGTCCTCTGTTTCTTCTGTCATTCCTTGTAATTTTGTGTGTCCTCTGTTCCTTCTGTCATTCCTGGTAATTTTGTGTGTCCTCTGTTCCTGCTGTCATTCCTTATACTTTTGTGTGTCCTCTGTTTCTTTTGTCATTCCTTGTAATTTTGTGTGTCCTCTGTTCCTTCTGTCATTCCTTGTAATTTTGTGTGTCCTCTGTTTCTTCTGTCATTCCTGATACTTTTGTGTATCCTCTGTTCCTTCTTTCATTCCTTATACTTTTGTGTGTCCTCTGTTTCTTTTGTCATTCCTGGTACTTTTGTGTGTCCTCTGTTTCTTCTGTCATTCCTTGTACTTTTGTGTGTCCTCTGTTTCTTCTGTCATTCCTGGTACTTTTGTGTGTCCTCTGTTCCTGCTGTCATTCCTTATACTTTTGTGTGTCCTCTGTTTCTTCTGTCATTCCTGGTAATTTTGTGTGTCCTCTGTTCCTTCTGTCATTCCTTGTAATTTTGTGTGTCCTCTGTTTCTTCTGTCATTCCTGGTACTTTTGTGTATCCTCTGTTTCTTCTGTCATTCCTGGTACTTTTGTGTGTCCTCTGTTTCTTCTGTCATTCCTGGTACTTTTGTGTGTCCTCTGTTTCTTCTGTCATTCCTTGTACTTTTGTGTGTCCTCTGTTTCTTCTGTCATTCCTTGTAATTTTGTGTGTCCTCTGTTTCTTCTGTCATTCCTGGTACTTTTGTGTGTCCTCTGTTTCTTCTGTCATTCCTGGTACTTTTGTGTGTCCTCTGTTTCTTCTGTCATTCCTGGTACTTTTGTGTATCCTCTGTTCCTTCTGTCATTCCTGGTACATTTTGTGTGTATCCTCTGTTCCTTCTGTCATTCCTGGTACTTTTGTGTGTCCTCTGTTTCTTCTGTCATTCCTGGTACTTTTGTGTGTCCTCTGTTTCTTCTGTCATTCCTTGTACTTTTGTGTGTCCTCTGTTTCTTCTGTCATTCCTTGTACTTTTGTGTGTTTTCTGTTCCTTCTGTCATTCCTGGTACTTTTGTGTATCCTCTGTTCCTTCTTTCATTCCTGGTACTTTTGTGTGTCCTCTGTTTCTTCTGTCATTCCTGGTACTTTTGTGTGTCCTCTGTTTCTTCTGTCATTCCTTGTACTTTTGTGTGTCCTCTGTTTCTTCTGTCATTCCTGGTACTTTTGCGTGTCCTCTGTATACATGTCTCCGTTGCCTTCCTCCTCTGTTGCCTAAGTTGACGTGTCTGTTGTTTTGGTGTGTCCTCTGTATAGATGTTTCCTTTGCCCTCCTCCTCTGTTGCCTTAGTTGACGTGTCTGTTGTTTTGGTGTGTCCTCTGTATACATTTTTGTCCTATGTTTAGTTTACATTGATGTCAGCCCAGCTTTCAAATCATGTGTGCTTTCTTCAATATGTTTTTACATCTCGTAATAGAACTAATTTATAATGATCTTAACAAATCTGTCATGTTCCGCTGAAGTTTCCGTTGATAATTCCCTGAACTATGAATAATTGTCATTCAGCTAAAAAATATTTCGTTTAACGAGAGGATAATTTTACTTGTAAATAAACTACGAGTCTTTTTAATCCTTTATTTCTTCAGATCTATTTTCATTAGATCAATATTTTACTACAGTCTCAATCTTATGTAAGTTGGAAATTCAATGATCCCTCAATCTGACAGGACGAGACCCGCCATGTCTTCAATAACACTGAGGATCTCAGTAGTATCGCCACACATTCACGCCGTGGCTCATTTCACCAATCTTGTCAACGATCAGCGTTCAGATGCCCCTAAGCACAAAATGTTGATTTCTTGTTTTTCTAGGCGATAATTGCTGAGAGTTCTCCTGTCCTGTTGCTTGTATCGATCTAGAGCACTGAGAGACCGTCATATCCTAGAGATATCAGTAATAAGACGGATGTGAAATTATTCTATCATATGATTTCAGTCTTGACTTCGGGTAAAATTTCTTTGGTTTTATTCATAAAAGATTTCATTTGTTACTTTTCGTGTTTCTGTTTTTTTGCGGAGTTCTGTTGTTTGCGGTTTACGAGGAAGATTGTATCACTAACAAACAGATTTCACCCGCCCGCCCCCCCCCCCCCCCCCCCCCCTCCTCTTATTTCATTCTTTAGATTAAATCTATTTCTTATGTACTTATACTCCTATAGTAAACTAATACCAGATCAGGTCCAATGTTACCATTTACACTCAATTACATCTTCTAATTTTAAACGTTAATTTTTTTTGTTTAATTTATTTGCTAAAGACGTTATTCAGTTCGAGCGTGCGACTCGATTTTTGTTCTTTTACTTCAATAAAGAAAGCAAGCGTGCACATGACTGAGATGCATGACGTCAGTGTCTAGCAGACAAAAGCGGAACAGAGTGATCCATTAAGGAATGAATCGGTCGTTTCGCTTCTCGTATAGCCACAAGTTTTTGGTCTCAGGCAGAAACCAATAATTGCAAATATAATATTTGTGTTAGGTAATTAACATGCACGCGCAGTCAACACCATACCTAACAATGGCCGATACCGCGCTCCTACCTGCCAAAGATTTAACAGCTAAATCGATACAAGAGCGGGGGATGAAGATTAAGAACTGGAACAGTAATTGACATTACTAGTGCCATTTTATGTTTTCTTTTCCAATAATCCCGATAATAGTTTCCATCTCATATACAAATACCTTTCTTTATTGCTAGAATGTGTTGCTTCTTCAATAGAAACACTTCAAACAACGGCTAATAAATTTGCATTTTCTACCTGACCTGAAATGTCTGGAAACCTTTGAGGGACATTAGCTAGGCTCCATATCTTACATATCTGCGTGAGTATAAATAGAAGTAGTTGAATAAAAAGGTTTAAGGATTTTCGGAATGCATACCAAATGATACGTAGTATTAACACAACATTTAAGAAGACTGTTCGGGACAAGCAGGATATCTATCGCCACCATTAAGAATCAACTTTAAAGCTATCGATTTTCTTTGTTAAGGTTTCTCGACAATGTGTCAGAGAAAAGTCCGGAGTATTTACCTGATATAAATATTACATAATCACAGTTAAACCATCAAAGTCCACATCACCTAATTGAGAACGATGACAGGAATAAAAAGAAACATTTAACACGCCCACCTCCAATTCATTTTTCAATATATGGAATTTTGAAGGCTGTTTCTTCAACAACACAAAGTATATATTAGTCTTGAAAGCCACTGATGGGAAAGGTGTGTTTTCATATACATAAGAAATTCTTTAGAACCTCAGAATCTTTACAAAAACTATGTTTATTCAGGTTGAAATTCAGTGTATTGAAAAAGTCTCTGAACGAATGGAAGTTTCTTTATTAATTTCCATTTTGTCGATAAAACTATTCTTCATATATGAAAATGTCTTGAAATCTTGAATCTTTTTCCTTGTTCGAAGGTAAAGTGTGTATTTCAGATGTACAAACAAATCGAGATGTCGATTAGTCCAAGTAAACAAACTCTAATGAAAATTGTTTCACTATTCATGACATCGATCCTGTCAGTCTTTAAATCCTAGCATCTTGAGGTATAATGGTCCTTGACGAATGCTTTCAATGGACTATTGACATTTTTATAACAATGTAAAAGATTCAGATAAAAAAATCCCTGTAACTTTAAATGTGTGATGTGTTTTATACCTTGTATTTATTTTGTATTGTAACTTATAAAACGGTATTTACCTCGCACAGGATAAGGCAAAAAATGACAACAAGACCTACTTTACTGATATCGCTGACGGATGCGTTAAGGGTTTACTATCCAGCGGTCACTGTATGTTGATGTTACTGAATCCTAATTAAAACAGTATTAAACAAAGTGAGACGTGTTTCGTCATCAAAGGTCGAATAAAAGACACAAAAATTTAGAATTAGATAGTATAGATCTAAATCTTGAACTAAACTGCATCATACAGCTGTTTCGTCCTTCTAGGACTCGTCAGTGACGCTACATCATACAGCTGTTTCGTCCTTATAGGACTCGTCAGTGACGCTACATTATACAGCTGTTTCGTCCTTCTAGGACTCGTCATTGACGCTACATCATACAGCTGTTTCGTCTTTCTAGGACTCGCCAGTGACGCTACGTCATACAACTGTTTCGTCTTTCTAGGACTCGCCAGTGACGCTACATCATACAGCTGTTTCGTCCTTCTAGGACTCGTCAGTGACGCTACATCATACAGCTGTTTCGTCCTTCTAGGACTCGTCAGTGACGCTACGTCATACAGCTGTTTCGTCCTTCTAGAACTCGTCAGTGATGCTACGTCATACAGCTGTTTCGTCCTTCTAGAACTCGTCAGTGATGCTACGTCATACAGCTGTTTCGTCCTTCTAGGACTCGTAAGTGATGCTACGTCATACAGCTGTTTCGTTCTTCTAGGACTCGTCAGTGATGCTACGTCATACATTTGTTTCGTCCTTCTAGAACTCGTCCGTGATGCTTAAGCCTACGTCTTGAAGCCTATGCGGCAATTTAGAAAAAAACGCTAGTTACCGAAAGAAGGTCAAAATCTAGAAGGGAAGGTGCACTAGTCTCTTGATTCAATAAATATGTTAATTTCCATAAAATTAAATGATTTCAGAAGAACGTCAATTACACATTTATCTGTATATTCTAATGTATTAAAAACGTGACATCCAGGTTATCAGCATTATGATTTACCTATAAGAACCTTCAGAATACAATCTGACACAGGTATGATCAGGCATTACAGTAAAAACAATCCGACTTATCGGTTACAGGCCTGTAAGGGTATCCAGTTACTTACGATCACACTAGATCAGCTGGTCATCACAGTGGAAAGCTTAAGTATGAAACAGAACTAGTTATGTCGACGATTTTCGTTGAGCTTAAGCATGACCCAAATCTTTTATGTCGCTTTCCAATAAACGTCTACATGAAGCAGAACTTGTTATGTCGCTTTCCATTTACACTGAACATGAAACATAACTTGTTATGTCGCTTTCCATTTACACTGAACATGAAACAGAACTTGTTATGTCGATATTCAATAAACAATGACCAGAACCTTTTGTGGGAAGGGGGTGTTCATTGGATGATATTGATAATAAATTTGGTAATAAGAATATAACTGGCAATAAAAAAGTACTCAAACATGATAAGGATACTTTTAATAATTAAACTACCTTAAAAATAGAGCTACAACTCTGTGGTGCCTCAATCTGAAAGAAATCGACGAGTGACTTACTACAGTGTCCCAAATAAATACATGTGTAAACATCGTGATACCGTTTCATCTAAAGTAGTATCATTTCTTCAGATGTCCAACGAGAAATGCGTTTGCGACTTTTCCATGCCGTTCTTTTTTAAGAGTGATTTCCATTTTGTATTTGCATTTAGAATTTGACCATTAAAGCGTCGCTGAGGATTTAGCGGCTAAGAATGATATCTATATTACACAAATCATTTACATAGTTATAGCAGGTCGTGATAAGTCACTACATGAGAAGGTGACAGAAAAAGGAGCCAATCTCAGTTGTCCAATATCACGCCTTGATAGGAGAGACATAAATTCTCCAGGTATTTAATCTCACGTACTTTTGATTTATGAAAATACCAAAAGAAATAAAAAAAAATTCACAATGAATATTTTTTTCACGATTAAGATTTTAAGAACTGATTCGATACTATATTGGATGCCTAGAAGAAGCACTGTAGGACCAGATAGTTGAGATATCAATTATCCCTATCGTTATAGTGGAGAAGTAATTATAGGTAAAAGGGACATAATCACCGGTAATGTCTTCGGGGATGTAAATTAATGTGGTGTAATTAATATCGTTCGGGGTACAAACAAACATTACTACATCCATGTGTCGTCATAGGTTGATAGAAGGACCACGAGACGGTGTCGGTGAACACGTACAAAGACTACAACATCAGACGCCTCAGTGTTGGCGTTATATGGGCTTTAGTAGACAACACCAGTCGAAACGGAAGAGGGAGTACAGGAAATATTATATTATATTAGATGGTTTATGGGAATATAAACGCCATACATGACGGCTATAGTGCCTTAGAGACGATGTTTTAAATGATGTAACAAAAGTATCACACATAAGACACCCATCTGGTGAGGAAGCACTACACTTCGTAGTACGTCCAGTCACGGACAATTACACTTTATCATAACCGTAGCTCTCTAATATCGATCACCCAGGTCCGCGACACATCAAACAGAACAGTGAGTAAAGCGGTGAAGCGACCGATAACTGTTGTCATTACAAGTAATGATAATGGCTGCCAACATTATAAGATTCTCGTTAAAGTGTTACCAGAAGAAGTTTGTCAGCAAACCTTATTTCTGCTGTGTTTTATGACTGGAAAATTGTGTTTACACTTCTCTTCAACAAGAATGAATAAAAGCATATTGCCTCTAAGAAAACATTGTTCTGAAATGTATTTAGCAATATTTACTTAAATCGCCGCACAACAAATAATAACTACTTGTGTCGGTGCTTGAAGGAGGAGGAAGATGTTCACTGACGGTGTCCGACACTCTGGGAAAGCCGCTATCCCACTCGAGTAGGTTCGCTATCTATTTGCTTTGAGCTGACTCCGCCCTACAACCTCTTCAGAAACGTAACCGTGTATCAGGCCAAAGAAATAGAAAAATGACACTGCTTTGATAATCGAAATCTCGCCGGCCGTCCCTCCCGACTTGAGAACAGACCCCCATCCTTTGCCGGCAGCTGTTTCCACTTGTGTTGCACGTGACCAATCTCCATTTGATGGAGTCCCGATATGTTAAGGTAGTATGGAACGACAGTTGACCATTATAAATTTATAATATGTTCTAATGGAATACTGTATGAATTGTTGAACATAAATTACAATATTAAATACCAAATAACGAGGCAAGACCACTGTCCAACAGGCAGCCACGCGACTGCCCATAAAGTGACCGAACTTTTATTACAACCCCTAAAGATGATGACCCATGATACTGCTGGTATCTCTGTATGATATTTATGGTTTCCATATACAGTAGGCCTTTTGTGGAGAGATGGCACTGTGTCATGCCTCTGACCTTTATGATAAGTCTTTGTCACCTTTGTTAAGGCTTAAAAGACTCGGGTTACATAGTTGACACCCGATGCGATGTCCAGCCGATACCGTGATGTACATATCGCCACATCTCACTGGGATAGGTCATTCCACGTGAAAGACCTTTGTTGATTTGTTTTCTCTATGTAAATTTACATTGAGTTAAATAAGGTCACATATAGCCATTGATTTTTTTTTTCAATTTTTATGGTTTGAATTCTAACAACATTTTATTACAATTGTAAATATTTCAGAAAAACCATACACACAGGCACAAACTAAAATTCAATAAAAGACTTGTTAGATTTTTTTGTAAATATCTCCTTGCACAGCTTGGTCAGTGAAAACAAACATAAACACCTGGGTTTTTTTCATATTCTATATCACACTATCCAATTGCGTCTGAAGGACTAGAGTCGAGTGACTCGGTCCACTTTATGAAAGAAAATTAGATGGATAGAAAATTATTCGAAATCACAGCAGCATAGATCGACATTTTTTCATTTTACATTTTTCATTTTGCTTGGCAACACCTCGATTTTCCTTTACGTCTAGGTGATAAAAACTCATAATGTTTGGACATCTGAAGTAAAAGTAAAATATGTTTAACTGATACCTACTGAGCCTTGGTTTAAGGCATTGTGGTATTTACGGGTAAGTCGGTGTCAGAACGATGGGAGTTGGTGCTGGGACCTTTTGGTGTGAATGAGAGTTGGTGTTGGGACCTTGGTGTGAATGAGAGTTGGTGATGGGACCTTGGTGTGAATGAGAGTTGGTGTTGGGACTTTTGGTGTGAATGAAAGTTGGTGTTGGGACCTTGTTGTAAATGAGAGTTGTGGTTGGAACCTTGGTGTGAATGAGAGTTGGTGTTTAGACCTTGGTGTGAATGAGAGTTGGTGTTGGGACCTTGGTGTAATTGAGAGTTGGTGTTTAGACCTTGGTGTGAATGAGAGTTGGTGTTGGGACCTTGATGTAATTGAGAGTTAGTGTTGTGACCTTGCTGTGAATGAGAGCTGGTGTTGGGACCTTGGTATGAATGAGAGTTGGTGTTAGGACCTGGGTGTAAATGAGAGTTGGTGTTGGGACCTGGGTGTAAATGAGAGTTGGTGTTGGGACCTTGGTGTAAATGAGAGTTGGTGTTGGGACCTTGGTGTGAATGAGAGTTGGTGTTGGGACCCTTGATGTGAATGAGAGTTGGTGTTGGGACCTTGGTGTGAATGAGAGTTGGTGTTGGGACCTTGGTGTGAATGAGAGTTGGTGTTGGGACCTTGGTGTGAATGAGAGTTGGTGTTGGGACCTTGGTGTGAATGAGAGTTGGTGTTGGGACCTTGGTGTGAAGAGTTGGTGTTGGGACCTTGGTGTGAATGAGAGTTGGTGTTGGGTGAAATATGAGAGTTGGTGTTGGGACCTTGGTGTGAATGAGTTGGTGTTGGGACCTTGGTGTAAATGAGAGTTGGTGTTGGGACCTTGGTGTGAGAGTTGGTGTTGGGACCTTGTGTGAATGAGAGTTGGTGTTGGGACCTTGTAAATGAGTGTGGGAATGAGAGTTGGTGTTGGTGACCTTGGTGTGAATGAGAGTTGGTGTTGGGACCTTGGTGTGAATGAGAGTTGGTGTTGGGACCTTGGTGTAAATGAGAGTTGGTGTTGGGACCTTGGTGTGAATGAGAGTTGGTGTTGGGACCCTTGGTGTAAATGAGAGTTGGTGTTGGGACCTTGGTGTAAATGGGAGTTGGTGTTGGGACCTTGGTGTGAATGAGAGTTGGTGTTGGGACCTTGGTGTAAATGAGAGTTGGTGTTGGGACCTTGGTGTGAATGAGAGTTGGTGTTGGGACCTTGGTGTGAATGAGAGTTGGTGTTGGGACCTTGGTGTAAATGAGAGTTGGTGTTAGGACCTTGGTGTAAATGAGAGTTGGTGTTTGGACCTTGGTGTAAATGAGAGTTGGTGTTGGGACCTTGGTGTGAATGAGAGTTGGTGTTGGGACCTTGGTATGAATGAGAGTTGGTGTTGGGACCTTGGTGTAAATGAGAGTTGGTGTTGGGACCTGGGTGTGAATGAGAGTTGGTGTTGGGACCTGGGTGTAAATGAGAGTTGGTGTTGGGACCTGGGTGTAAATGAGAGTTGGTGTTGGGACCTTGGTGTAAATGAGAGTTGGTGTTGGGACCTGGGTGTAAATGAGAGTTGGTGTTGGGACCTTGGTGTGAATGAGAGTTGGTGTTGGGACCTTGGTGTAAATGAGAGTTGGTGTTGGGACCTTGGGTGTAAATGAGAGTTGGTGTTGGGACCTGGGTGTAAATGAGAGTTGGTGTTGGGACCTTGGTGTAAATGAGAGTTGGTGTTGGGACCTTGGTGTAAATGAGAGTTGGTGTTGGGACCTTGGTGTGAATGAGAGTTGGTGTTGGGACCTGGGTGTAAATGAGAGTTGGTGTTGGGACCTTGGTGTGAATGAGAGTTGGTGTTGGGACCTTGGTGTAAATGAGAGTTGGTGTTGGGACCTTGGTGTAAATGAGAGTTGGTGTTGGGACCTGGGTGTAAATGAGAGTTGGTGTTGGGACCTTGGTATGAATGAGAGTTGGTGTTGGGACCTTGGTGTAAATGAGAGTTGGTGTTGGGACCTGGGTGTAAATGAGAGTTGGTGTTGGGACTTTTGGTGTGAATGAGAGTTGGTGTTGGGACCTTGGTGTAAATGAGAGTTGGTGTTGGGACTTTTGGTGTGAATGAGAGTTGGTGTTGGGACCTGGGTTTGAATGAGAGTTGGTGTTGGGACCTTGGTGTAAATGAGAGTTGGTGTTGGGACCTTGGTGTAAATGAGAGTTGGTGTTGGGACCTGGGTGTAAATGAGAGTTGGTGTTGGGACCTGGGTGTAAATGAGAGTTGGTGTTGGGACCTGGGTGTAAATGAGAGTTGGTGTTGGGACCTTGGTATGAATGAGAGTTGGTGTTGGGACCTTGGTGTGAATGAGATTTGGTGTTGGGACCTTGAGGAATATGAGAGTTGGTGTTGGGACCTTGGTGTGAATGAAAGTTGGTGTTGGGACCTTGGTGTAAGTGAGAGTTGGTGTTAGGACCTTGGTGTGAATAAGAGTTGGTGTTTGGACCTTGGTGTAAATGAGAGTTGGTGTTGGGACCTGGGTGTAAATGAGAGTTGGTGTTGGGACCTTGGTGTAAATGAGAGTTGGTGTTGGGACCTTGGTGTAAATGAGAGTTGGTGTTGGGACCTGGGTGTAAATGAGAGTTGGTGTTGGGACCTTGGTGTAAATGAGAGTTGGTGTTGGGACTTTTGGTGTGAATGAGAGTTGGTGTTGGGACCTGGGTGTAAATGAGAGTTGGTGTTGGGACCTTGGTGTGAATGAGAGTTGGTGTTGGGACCTTGCTGTAAATGAGAGTTGGTGTTTGGACCTTGGTGTGAATGAGAGAGTTGAGAGGTGTTGGGACCTGGGTGTAAATGAGAGTTGGTGTTGGGACCTGGGTGTAAATGAGAGTTGGTGTTGGGACCTTGGTATGAATGAGAGTTGGTGTTGGGACCTTGGTGTAAATGAGAGTTGGTGTTGGGACCTTGGTATGAATGAGAGTTGGTGTTGGGACCTTGGTGTAAATGAGAGTTGGTGTTGGGACCTTGGTATGAATGAGAGTTGGTGTTGGGACCTTGGTGTAAATGAGAGTTGGTGTTGGGACCTTGGTGTGAATGAGAGTTGGTGTTGGGACCTTGGTGTAAATGAGAGTTGGTGTTGGGACCTTGGTATGAATGAGAGTTGGTGTTGGGACCTTGGTGTAAATGAGAGTTGGTGTTGGGACCTGGGTGTAAATGAGAGTTGGTGTTGGGACCTGGGTGTGAATGAGAGTTGGTGTTGGGACCTGGGTGTTAATGAGAGTTGGTGTTGGGACCTGGGTGTAAATGAGAGTTGGTGTTGGGACCTGGGTGTAAATGAGAGTTGGTGTTGGGACCTGGGTGTGAATGAGAGTTGGTGTTGGGACCTGGGTGTAAATGAGAGTTGGTGTTGGGACGTGGGTGTAAATGAGAGTTGGTGTTGGGACCTGGGTGTAAATGAGAGTTGGTGTTGGGACCTGGGTGTAACAATGTCTAGAAAGAGGTTGTACTTTACAATACTACTCTGACTCTGGCTATACCTTTCCTTCTGTCAGGGTTGGAAATGTTTCTAAACCAAATCCGAACACTTTCAAATTCATATACTATACAAACAGTAGGATATTAAAGTAAAAATACCAATATATATTGAACAAAAACAACAACAAAATACCAACATGTCATCATAACAGTAATTCAAAGTCAATGAACCTAGGGCAAAATTTGAAGAAAAGAAAGATTTCCACGGAGACTCGTAAAGATTATTTCAATTTAACACGTTAACATGACATCACATTCCATATTGTACCGTTATGACAGATAACGTATAATTAAAAAGCGATATTCAGAATACTAATGTCTTTCTTGAACTGAAACAAGTAAATACCAAGAACAAATTTGTACTTTAACACTACATCAAAGAGTACTTATCCAAACTCCATATCAAATATGTAGTTGTGTCAGCGGCCAAGTCTTAGCAATGTGTCTCTGTCCGTAAACTGTCTTACGTAAAGTGTTCGGTCTGTTGAGCAACGTTTGTAATCCCCCTTATAATCACTCTGCCGGCTCTTTCTAGCAACAACACATTGACAAAACGTCGAAGATCTGTGCTCAGATGACTTGGTTGGCTAAATCCGATACAGATTTTTCAGGTGTTAAATGGCCAGAAACATATTTAGTAAGAGACCATAAAATCAGTGGTTTATTTAGCGAAATCTGTCAATAAGTACAATATAACAATTTTCTAATCTACCTCACATTTGTGATACAGACAATTACCGTAATGGTGTCTCATAAACGTTTGATTCTAAGTCTTACAAACTAATTGATGGACACACCATGTAAATCATGTTCTAAAATACCTTTGAATCAATAAACAACAAGAAAATACCAACACGTCAACACAATCTTAACCTTAACTCTAATTAATAAAACCATGGCAAAGAAAGAATGAAAAATCTACACGGAGAGTCCTGAAAAAGTACAAGGAGAATAAGACAAAGTGTTCCAGAAGAGTAAGCAGCTTCTGCTTCATCAGACGAGCAGCAAACACGTCCAGCTTCATATCGCAAAAAGATTTTTTTATCTCATAATTTTCATAAACCTGCATCTTTTGAAACCCTGTGTTACAAGTTTGTCTGTCAGCTGACGAGTTCTTGAATAATTGAATATCGAATCAGCTTCGACATGTAAACACAAAAGGTAGGAAGGCAGTAACGTTGCAATGCAGAAATGGGAATTGAAACCGTGACCACACTTGTCGTACAGCTTGGTGGACAGCAGTCAATGTTGGCTTCGTTGTAGGAAAAGATCGCGAGAAGACAAGACTAAAGATAAGACAAAATTACGTTTTACCTCAGACTTCGGTATCAGTGAATGGGATGTAGTCTAGGTTTGTACATCCGAAGTCATTAACTGCGTGATCGTTGCGTTTTATTTCTGTTACACTGTCAACAAATCTCGCTACCTTTGAATTTGCTGCAATATGGCACCCTGAGAGTCTGTAATGGTGCAACACTTGTATAATGCCGGATCTATGGTTCTTATAGATTAGTACGCCTTGTGGTTTTTTCTGTTAATCAAATATTCCACTCAAATATCATGAAAGGCGATGGTGTGAAACTCCTCGCTCTCGGTTCAAACAAAATGTGAGATTTTTATAACTCTGTAAGACCATCCCTACACCGTCCAGTTGTCTCACAGACAAAAACGGAATGAAACCAGCAAAGATTAACAAAAACACATTTATCGCCTATGTTTAAACAAAACAAGATTTTGAACTAAAATTTTCTCTCTTCAAATAAACCTATCTGAAAGAACATTGTCTATGTAAGCGTTTATCGTGACGACATCTCCCGGGGTCACGATTGATCAAGAGAAAGTAGATTCAAAGATTTGTTTATATAAAGTAACCACGACTTTAGAACTGTTTGTTTCAACCGATAGCGCGAGACAATGTGTACACAAAAAGGCCGTGTCCGTCGGGATGAGAGTCGAGCCAGACTAACGGTGCATGAGAGTGGACCAGATCTGAATCTGGACTCTCGTCAGGAAAAATCTCAAACAACGTTCTACTATAACCATTGACCAATATATATTAAGTGATTAGTGAGGATTGCAGTGAAATCCTTTTGGGATTAAAGGATATTGCATGTGAAACAAATCCAACTAATTTTTAAGGAATATACATATGGAAGATTGGTTGATAGATAAAAGTGTATGAAAGTGGCACGGAATGTTTCATTACAAATACGGACCGATAACGTGAAACAACGAAATTTCTACAAACCAAACCAGGAGAATTTAGCTTCTACCAAAAGCAAGTGAGGAGTACGTGTTTTTTTCCCAAGAATATTGGAACGATTAAGAAAATGATTCTTGAACAGATTTTATTCTAAGTTAACTAGGAAAAGAAAACAATATAGCTGGCAAAATCGTCACAAAAACCTGGAGGCTTGAGTGTCATCACTCCAAACTTCTCACACACATCGAATTCGCCACAAAACACTCATACAATTTTATTGTCTTTTTTTCGACCACATATTAGAAAAAATTTAAACAGGAAAAAAAAAAAAAAAAAAGATTATATACCCCTTCCTCCTGTGGAAACATGAGTGAGAATTCTGAGAATATCTGCTGCTATGCGAATCTCGATAAGAAATAATTGCTCTGTGTTGAATTTCGATATGTAAAAAGAATTAGAAAAAGGCAATATTCAACATTACGGCTTCAAAATTTTCGTGTGATTGTACTCGGATAGATTAAAACGTACAACATATATAAATTTGACGAGTTTACATTAATCTTTAATTTCAGATAGAATTGCCGTTTCTATTGATCTTCAAAGGCCAGACAAACAAATGAAATATATTACTTATATAAAGTCAAAATATCATCATATAATTTCAGAATTAATCTCATTTTTTACTCAATGACAGAATTTCCACGGTTGTGGTTACTTTAATGACGTCGGCCGTGCAACACACGTAGTAGACAGCTACAGAAGATAGGAACAGGAGATTTGAGCGTACCCAGGCGTGGTATTAAACTCTCTCCGGAAATTATCGCCGCAACATCCGCTACTCTGCAATACAGTGAAATAGCACTTTAATTAATAGGATGTTGTCTATGCACCTAGGAATATAAGATATTGGGAATTCTGCTCTATGCCAAATTAGTAAATTTACTTTTGTCCTGTGTCACAAACGTTGCCAGTTTCCGTCTCGATAACGTAGATGTGTTATACAACTGTAAAGCTCTTCAAACTCAGGCCAGCAGGACAACAGAAATAATCAGCTATTCTTTTTGACTGATCCATGGCGATATGAGGTCACCTGTGACGTCACAAGTCAATCGTTCTCGTTAACGTTTTTGTCCACTTGCACTCGGATAAGTCTCGTACGTCAGCCAAATAGGCGTTGGGAAAAGCGGCGTCTTGCGAGCGGAAAATACAAAATGATGAACAAAATCGTGTCCTGTGGTCTTTAACAATGACAATGGATTTCGTAAACAATAATTTCTTTACTTTTTTAAACTATACAGATTAAAAATTGCTTCATAATGATGACTGTGTATTTGTATAGAACTCTGACTGTCTTCCGACATATTTCAATATTTTGAAAAATAATTTATCGAAAAAATTGAATACCTCTTAAAGTTATTTATGATAGATTTCTTTCGTTTGAGATAATATGAGTAATTTTACTTCGAACTCATTGACTTGACCTTAGAAGTCAAGTCAAGGTCATTATGCGAGAAAGGACGCAGACGTAGTCTTTTCCAAGCTTCTTTAACCAGTAGAATGACGTCATTGAATTGCATATCGACAATTCATCTTTAAATTTGAAGTTTTACAGATGCACATCGAAACCTTTTAGGTCTAGTATATATACGAGACTGAACTGGTCGGATTAACTACAACATACCGACTATCAAAAGCCTCTGTTTTTGACCTCCAGTGAAAAACAACATGTTAGTAAGATTAGACATTATATACTGGTCAGGTACTCTGACTAAACTGGCACCATACGGGACAGATCATTACTGGTCAGATTAACCTGTCTAATGTGACACCCAGTGGTAAAATTTTACAATCTAATCTGACACCCAGCAGTAAAATTAAACTGTCTAATCTGACACCCAGTAGTAAAATTAAACTGTCTAATCTGACACCCAGTGGTAGGATTAAACTGTCTAATCTGACACCCAGTAGTAAAATTAAACTGTCTAATCTGACACCCTGTGGTAGGATTTAACTGTCTAATCTGACACCCAGTGGTAGGATTTAACTGTCTAATCTGACACCCAGTGGTAGGATTTAACTGTCTTATCTGACACCCTGTGGTAGGATTTAACTGTCTTATCTGACACCCTGTGGTAGGATTTAACTGTCTAATTTGACACCCAGTGGTAGGATTTAACTGTCTAATCTGACACCCTGTGGTAGGATTAACCTGTCTATACTGACACCCAGTGGTAGGATTAACCTGTCTATACTGACACCCAGTGGTAGGATTAACCTGTCTAAACTGACACCCAGTGGTAGGATTTAACTGTCTAATCTGACAACCAGTGCTAGGATTTAACTGTCTAATTTGACACCCAGTGGTAGGATTTAACTGTCTAATCTGACACCCAGTGGTAGGATTTAACTGTCTAATCTGACACCCAGTGGTAGGATTAACCTGTCTAAACTGACACCCAGTGGTAGGATTTAACTGTCTAATCTGACACCCAGTGGTAGGATTTAACTGTCTTATCTGACACCCTGTGGTAGGATTTAACTGTCTAATTTGACACCCAGTGGAAGGATTTAACTGTCTAATCTGACACCCTGTGGTAGGATTTAACTGTCTAATTTGACACCCAGTGGAAGGATTTAACTGTCTAATCTGACATCAAGTGGTAAGATTAACCTGTCTAATCTGACACCCAGTGGTAAGATTAAGCTGTCTAATCCGACACCCAGTGGTAGGATTAACCTGTCTATACTGACACCCAGTGGTAGGATTAACCTGTCTAAACTGACACCCAGTGGTAGGATTTAACTGTCTTATCTGACACCCTGTGGTAGGATTTAACTGTCTAATTTGACACCCAGTGGAAGGATTTAACTGTCTTATCTGACATCCAGTGGTAAGATTAACCTGTCTAATCTGACACCCAGTGGTAGGATTAACCTGTCTAAACTGACACCCAGTGGTAGGATTTAACTGTCTAATCTGACAACCAGTGCTAGGATTTAACTGTCTTATCTGACACCCTGTGGTAGGATTTAACTGTCTAATTTGACACCCAGTGGTAGGATTTAACTGTCTAATCTGACATCTAGTGGTAGGATTAACCTGTCTAAACTGACACCCAGTGGTAGGATTAACCTGTCTAAACTGACACCCAGTGGTAGGATTAACTTGTCTAAACTGACACCCAGTGGTAGGATTAACCTGTCTAAACTGACACCCAGTGGTAGGATTAACCTGTCTAAACTGACACCCAGTGGTAGGATTAACTTGTCTAAACTGACACCCAGTGGTAGGATTAACCTGTCTAAACTGACACCCAATGGTAGGATTAAACTGTCTAATCTGACACCCAGTGGTAGGATTTAACTGTCTAATCCGACACCCAGTGGTAGGATTAACTTGTCTAATCCGACATCCAGTGGTAGGATTAACCTGTCTAATGTGACATCCAGTGGTAGGATTAACCTGTCTAAACTGACATCCAGTGGTAGGATTAAGCTGTCTAATCCGACACCCAGTGGTAGGATTAACCTGTCTAAACTGACACCCTGTGGTAGGATTAAACTGTCTAATCTGACACCCAGTGGTAGGATTAACCTGTCTAATCTGACACCCTGTGGTAGGATTAACCTGTCTAATCTGACACCCGGTGGTATAATTTCATGGTCATCCTGTTATAATATACAGAAAGTCGTAATATACATCATTAGCTTTGTTGTGAATATTTCTTTGATTGCACAGAATGTCAGTATAGTCAATGGTTAGTACGACAGTTTGTACGAAAACATGAGAGATAATTTGTAAATAATTTTATGATGGATTAAGAAAATTTCATTCTTAAAACAAAACAAACAAAAAAACAAAACAAAACAAAATACACTCTTTTCAATTGTATAGATTTATTCAATAATTTTATACTGTATATAAATTTCAATAAACAGAGAAAAAATATGCATTTTAATTAAAGCATTTGACTCTCATCCACGCCCAGACATCATTTCAGTATTACTGACTGTAAAAGATTGGGATGCTCATTTCTAAATCAATCTATCTTATACAAAACATATGTAAAATGAAACCACTACCTACAATACAGAGCAATAAATAAACAAAAAATAATACAGGTGAACCACATACATTGTAAATGGTACATTAATCTCAACGTAACATGACTAGGTTTATTAGGAGGTGGTATTGACAATCATTTACACTGAGTATCAAGTAAAACAATATTTAATAATAAATAAAAAAAGAAAAAAAAATCACTATCTATAATGATTTCACAATATTTATGCATTTTAAAATGGATATTTTTCCATTTTCACAAAATTTCCAAAAATTATGCAAATTCTTTTGATCAATAACAATTAAAATTTAGCTGTAGATAACTGCAATTAGTTTGATAAAATTAAACATTTGATATCTGTTGATTTTAAACAGTGATACAAACAAAGAATGATACAACAACAAGTAAAACCAGTGCGTATAAAAATAGAGACCAGTAAGAATGAAAGCCAGACTTTGTAGGAGACTATAGAGGTTTTGATTGGTCGAAAGTTTTGTTGAGTTTTTAAAATTTTTTTTATAGAATATTTACACCAGCATGACAAAAGCTACATTTACATTGGGTAGAAAACACTACAAATGGTGTATAATTGTGTCGGGATATTTGTAGAAAAGGTAAAAATTGTTCATAAGGTCAACAATTACATATAAAAAAAGTTCTGAATGATTTTTAATTTGAATTAGTTGCACTATGGCAAAGAGGATTGAACAGAAAAAATAAATAAAGAACATTATGATGAACAGTGTATTATATAAAGTTAATAGTAACAGACTGTTTTTGGGAATGGGTTTATCATACACCACAAACAACGGTGTAAGATCACTTTATCCTTTTTATTCAGCAAAAAGCCGAACAGGGGGCGCTAATATACAAATTGTGTCAGGGGCAGACTTAATGACAAGGAAGTATTATTTGCTTGTAATTCTACTGATTAGCAACAGATGTTGAGAGTTTAGCAGGCATGGGCTTATTACTGGGTCAGTATAGCAGTAAGAACATACACTATAGACCTACTATTATAAACTGGAGATCGGACTTCATGAAATATGGTTGTGCAGCAAAAACTGTCTAATCGGAATTTCTTTTGTGAGGTAAAACCTGTCTAATCGGACTTTCATTTGTGAGATAAAACCTGTTTAAAAGGTTTTTCATATTGACTAAATTTCTATTCACAATTGACAGGTTTATGAACTCCATAGATTTGACAGACATTAAAGTATATATATTGTATTGAACAGCAGATGCCAGTTCCACTGTGTCTTTATCTGACTTATACCAGTTCCACTGTGTCTTTATCTGACTTATACCAGTTCCACTGTGTCTTTATCTGACTTATACCAGTTTCACTTTTATACAAGATTCTTTTTTCAAACCAACATTATTTAACATCAAAATGGAACAAATTATTACAAGGCATGTTTTCATTATGTAAACGAGGCTCCTTGAATGTTAGAAACAAAGATGTCATACCTGGTTTGCACCACCTGAGATGAAAATAACACGTCAAGTGAAAGTAAATTGCACTTTTATGGATTTCTTTGATTGTAGACGAGAGACAGATTGTAGAATACTTCAGGAATGACTGGAATTGAAAAAAACAATACAAGACCTGGGAGGAATATAATATCTTACCTGTGATTTGACACGAGTAAAAAAAAAAAAAATAAAAAAAAATGTAACAATATAATAATACGGAGGACTATGGTAACAAACATGGTTATAGATCATGGACATCTAATTACCGGTGTATAACACATATACTAGATTTTTCTGTATCTACACAAAACCCATCATACTGGATATCATACACCAGGGACACTTCTTCCAAACTCATCATTTATCAAAACAATAATAAAACTTATAATTAATGATATTTCGGAAAATCATTTTTAAAATTTACAAATATCATACAAGTTTTTATCTTCAGCTGAAGGTTTATCTGGAATGTGATACATGCAACAGTCTTGTTTTTAAATACATATTTGAAATTCTCAAATGAAATCAACAGCATAAGTTGTGATGAAGTTATCAAAACATTGAACCACACTGTCACACTGTCGATTCAGACATAAATTGTCTTACTGGGCCGACTGTTACCACTTCTAGGCCTTCAAGGCATACATCTCAAGCAGCAGGTGGTGTTTAATGTTGATGAGGAGACAGGTAAAAATGACAGCGTTTTACAGGTGTATAATCAATATCAACCCTTTGTAGGGTTCATTTAGGACGATTAACATATCAGAACATGACAAGAAAACTTGTTATTAAAGAATATCTAAACAGGTTGACTAGGTAATTGTTTGTAGACAGATACAAGTGAGCACTGTTTGTTAACAAGTATACTTTGGTGAAGATGTAGCGGGGGCAGTGACCTTCATCAGAAATATAGATACCAGGTATCTCATGCATTTTCAATATGAAAACAACTTAGATAATGTAACTTAGCTCTCACCATCCACATACATACATGAACCACAAGAATTCACATCTATATATTTACCTACATACAAAATGTCATTCTCTGCAAGTGTAATAAACTCTTTTGTAAAATAGAAAGATTCATTCTTAATTTTAATTTTTTTCTACAGTATTATCATAAATTGTACTTTAATGAAATTTTTATCAATCTTCATTTATTCTATCAAAATTCAACTTTTAAACAGTATATATATTCTTTTATGGAAATTTGAAACAAAAATCAAAACGGTTATAAAGATAAGAACTGATATACACAAATATTGATTATTGATCTAAACAAAATCAATAGTATTTTGAAATAACGATTCAAGGGCTAAGTGTTTGTAGAAATAAAGGAATGTTGTTAAATATGCATATATACATGTAAAAAGAATGCAAATATTGGCAAAAAATAAGTCCTATGCATCCCTGCAATGCTGATTCTGGAGTTTAAACAAAATCTCCAAATCTTGTTCCAACTTTGATCAGTGACTCATCATTAAAAAGGCTTCACTTTTCTTAATTCTATATAAAAGTTTCCTGTGTATTTACAAACAAAAAATAACAAACAGTTTATAAAATGGAATCTCTGTCATTAAATTCAGTCCATTGTCTCCATAATAATGTAAATTGCTGAATGTTTTGTTCCATAAGCTAAGTTCAAAATGTGAAGAAATATGAAAGGAATGATTATACTGTCCTGATATTTTTGGTTTCAGGTTACAATAAACAAACATTCTTGCTTTTTATTAATATAATTTTTTGTAAAGGAATGTGTAATGCTAAATGAATACATACAAATAAATGTCTGTAGATACCCATCTCTAAAAGTTATCACAACCTTGTCCATGTGCGATAAGAAAGTGGTAACCATGACAACTGTAACATGTTGTCATGACAACTGACAATCCTGTTGTCATCATAGTCACTGATCACATCACCCCCCAGTTTGTTGCCATGATGACGGTCACATACTGTCTACATTTGTTGCTATGACTATCACTGATCACATGACCTGACCCTGCTGCATTGACTGTGATCATAAGTTCTCTGTTGCCATGGCAGTCACTGATCACATGACCAAGACTTGCAGTCATGATTGTGATCACATTTCCCAAAACTGCTGCCATGATGGTCATCGATCACATGACCCTCAAACATTTTTCCTGCAATCACATATCCCCAAGTTGGTCCATCCAGTTTGGTGACTTGAAATACTCGGGGAGAGTGTCGTCAAGGCGTGCTATCACTTTGTAGATCGATTTCTTCCAGGAGGGTTCGCTGTCTTTATTAGCCACAATGGATTTGTAGAACTCACGAAGTGTTGCCTGCACCACCATACGGAAACTCTCTGGAACCTACAACAGATGAAGCAGATTATAGGTACATAAACTTTTGGCGTGATTCTTTAAAAGTACACAACAAATCCTGGGATGTTTTGCTCCAATATAATTTATTTAAACATTGACCAAATGTGTGTGTACTTTACAGGTAAACTTTTAAAGAAACAAGTGAGTCAGCTTCTTAAAAAACTGATATATATATATATATAGATAAGACAGAAATAAAAAAAAAACTGATGAAGTCCTATATTTCCACTTTATACCGTTAACAGCGTATAAACTTGACTACATACATCCACGGTACAGAACGGTAGAATACAAGAATTGATGGAACAATTTTTATAGTCGCAGAGCAAGACAGTTGCATGTCTGCAGGGGCTTTATTTTACTTTCCCCGGTAATCCCCCAATGAGAGTACGAGTCCGTATCGCGGTTCGTAAGCCCACTGATTTGCACAACTGTCATTAAGATACCTAAGCTCTCTGACTTGGCATTCCTTCTCCCTGTTAAGAAGGATTTACTCGGAATCTTCTTGCCAATATAACATAACAAGGCTGTGACAAGTTAAGTCGAATTACGTCTTCTTCACTTCACATAAGATGGTGAAGCAGACATCCATCCGTTGACTTAGCACATCAACATGCTAATTTCTCATATTCTGACAGACCGTTTGTCCAAAAGCCAATCAGTAGTGAAGAAATTCACATACAAAATGGACCTTTTATAACACAAAGAAAATTCCTTGTAATAGAGTTTCAAATCCCCTTCTCCCAAAGAGCAGAAACGCTGACCTCTCATATTGTGTAACTGATGGTATCACATGAAATGGACAAATTGTAATCCGTGACATTCTGCTTGCCTGCGCCAACTGTAGGATATGAATTGAGGCTACAGTGTCTATAGTATAACGGATCTAAAAGTATGCAATATTGAAATGAGACCATCACTGAGAGCCAGAAAAGACATTGGAGCTGGAGTGTATAGAGAGTTTTTCACTGTTGAGAAAAACTAATACTAATCAGACAATTTAGCATGGGATATTGTTGTATTTACAACCAAACATCCAGTCTTAACTTGTTCAGTAACAGATCTGTATACCTCTTGTTGTAGACACAGTAAAACAGAAAATATTACAAACATATTTATCCAATCCAGTGTACTGACGTCTACCTACAAAATTACACTATTTCTGTTTACACCAGAGAAATGATGAAAGAAATTAGTCAATATTCTAAGATAGAGATATGGGTCACCATATTTCTAACAATTATCTGTCCATAGATCAGAATCTTATGATAGACCGAGACACTCAAAATATGTCACGCTTGGTTGACAAGGTATTTAATGACCATCAGTAAGTTGGTAAAGGTGTTGACGCATGCTTATCTTTGTGTCCGATCTCTCTCTCGTTTTACCACGAATAAAACATGAGGAGTCCTGTACACACCCGAGTGACCATTCATCAGATGAAGATGGGAAGGGCTTCACAAGTCGCACGGCAGATAGAACGGATGTATAAAAGCATCTGCTGCTTCATCGCCCGTCTGCTCGCTCGGGCGGTCAGGCAAGTGACAATTCCTTGCCTGCTGATCGGATGAGGAATCAGCACCCAGAATCCATTTGATCAGGCAGCCATTTACATCAGGCAGCAAAATCTCACTATCGTGCCAAATTAATAAAGCAGAATACGACAGTAGAACCATTTGGAGCCAGTGAACAAAGCTGATGACAGCTATTTGTAAGCAAAGTGTGTTGTATTGATAGAGAGATAGTTCGGCATAGGTGGACAACATCCCTATAGAAATTCAGAAAAAATGAATGACATTTTAATGTCACTTTCTGCCAATATGAAATAAGCCTAGCATGAAGATTCGAAGAATGCATTAAGAACGATGACACTGATAGGTTGTCTCCCCCTACATTGTATACATATTAAGTCCATATTCAGACTCTGGAGTGTCCCTCGGGAGGTATCAAAGTGATTTCTGTGAGCATTTTCCGCATGCAGTCATATTGACATTGTCTTCTAGAACAAGCTAACACACCAACTTCAATCCAATTAATTGTGTCTGCGGTTCGGTTCCTGATCATTTCTTCTGGTGTATGACAAATACATTTTTAGGTATTTGATGATAAAATCTCACTGTAATTATTGTCTGAGAAATATCGGCTCTCCCATCAGAGCAGGGCTGGTGCTGTATCATGGCGAGTCTCAAGAGACGCCAAATGAGGAAAATAAATGTAACAAAGGATAAGATGAACCCTACCCTAGTCAACCCCACCACGCCACAGCACCGAGTCTTTCAAGTAGATTGAAAAGTTATTCCCCACGGGTTACAGATAGCAATATTAATATACTTGAAGTAAACAGGCATTAGTTAATTGTATCATCTTAGTAATAATTTGGATATTGATAAGGGTCCGTAGGTTGATATGAAATTTCTTCACAGAAGTTATAGACACTACCAAAGTTGCATCATGGGAGTGCTATATCAATTATAGATGAGAGTTTCGTTAGAAGCTAATGCTTTTCAATAAACACTAAGCAAGGCGGGACCACAAAGTGTCGTGTTTGTACGTCCAAGTGGAACTCTTTTTGCATGGGAGGTGATTCATGGTCGAAGTCTGCGCTCGCTCTATGTGTCAATTTTATTTGAACAACTTACTGACAAATGCAATGAAATCCCTTTTTGAGTGTGTTGCTAATTAATTAGATGTCATTCGGCAATCTATCGTACGGTTCCCTCAAGACTGTCGACTTGATAGTATGGAGACTGAAATTCCTGCAAGATGTTACAGAGACAAGGACTGTCATCAGTGACTTTGCCACTGTCTAATACACCACAATACACAAGGTGACAATTCCAACTTTCATTGAACATCCTACTCCGGCAATATGTTTTGTTTCACTGCCGACAGATAGTTTTCGTGTCTTCTTCAGTGCTTTATGCTAGTGTGATTTAAATGATAAAATACAATAAAAAGCAAGCAATAGCGATAGAAGAGTTTGGCAATTGAAAAAAAAAATTTGTATCCGCCCAGTGGCATGGAAAGTTGTTTGCGAATTAAAGCCATGGCTGCGTACCTCAATCTGGTTGTTGCGGTTGTAGTGCAGATTTAGGACACGGTAAAGTTCAGAATCAGTTGTAACGTTAAGGTCATCTGGGTGTTTGCATCCTTCACCAATTGATTGTCGGGCGTATTTCTCCATTTGAATGTAGAAAAATTCCCTGAAAATATACAAATTTTTATGAAATTAAGACAAAACTCCTTTTTTTATTAGTATGTACAATTCTTTAATTAAAAGACAGTATTGAATTTTTAATCTGATATCAAAAATTATATTCCACTTTTACACTCACTGGTAACAGCCTCGCAAAAATTTTGTGTTAACTGCCCAAACTAGCTAACTATATACTTGAGTGAAATTTTATCCTTTTTTTTTTATTGACCACTCAAAACTTTCAATACGTAATCTCTATTCCTTCAATATGGCCGACACAAGCTTTCAGTTGCCCACATAATTTATTCATGACATGTGTCGCCTGTCAATAACAACTCCACCCCCTCTTAAGAGACTTGTCTCTCTATTTCCCATAACAACCACAAGCACTAAAGAATTTACTGAATCAAACTCAAAATAGAATTGAATTGATGAATGGATGGGAAGCAGTATGGGGTAAAGGGGAGAGAGCAGAAGGGGAGGAGAGGGGAGGGGAGAGGTGGGGAGGGGAGGAGAGGGGAGGGGGAGAGGTGGGGAGGGGAGGAGAGGGGAGGGGGAGAGGTGGGGAGGAGAGGGGAGGGACGGGAAAGGGAGGGATGGTCAGGAATACACTTAAAATATTGTTTATAATCATTGTAATCCATTGTTTTGTTTCATAATGCAATGAATTGAAATAGAAAATTATAATTACTACAATAAAATTACTGTGACTTTTGGAATTTATTGCAAACATTTATAAATGAAATAGAAACTATGTGATACATCAGAGATAATTATTGGAGACAAAAAAGTAAAAACTGTCTCAATATGGCTTGACTGCACACTTTCAAGATTGTTTTGTAAAAAGTCTAAAGTATACATAAATACTGCCTGTAGTGTACATTTGTGTACTGAGAGAGGAAATAAGCTGTCTTTACATCATTCCTTTAGAAACGATTATTTAACTGCGTAAATGTTTGGATACATGTATGTTCCTTTCAACAATAGTAAATAAATAGAATACTTGAAAGTCATCCCTACAGACAGTTTTCTGTGTCGAGAGGATGAAATCATTCTAGGTCGGCTTTCTCCACGCTATAATACCCAGAGTAAATAAGATTAAAAACTTAGGTCATCACTGCACGCCAGGTGACTCCAGTTAGCTTATTCATACCATTGACATTTATTTTCTGAAACGCCTTAAAAAGTTGGCGATCTCCAAAGAGTGGAGCATCGCATGTACAAGGATTTTGTCACTAAATATCACACTCGGACAAATTAGCCATCTAAGCTATCATTGCCAGCAACTAATCTGTCTTATAAGTTAGAGACTGTTGACATCGAAGAGGCTTAATTAACCGTCCTCAAGATTAAGCCTATTGATTCAAATTAACCTACACATTGTCACACTTCTTGTTAGCTTGGCCAATAGGCCTAATTACACATCAGATGTATTAAGGTCCTTCCAGCTAGACTGGTCAGACAGCTGGCTAATCCCAAATACCCACCTTTAAGATTGTTGGCATGCCTTGTAAATGACATCACTTAGAAATTACACAGATAATAAAAATCATGTAAATACAGAAAATTCCAAAATCTGAACCAAAATAACTGCTATGCCCTATATACTTTTCCTGGTGTTGAAGGCTGTATGGTTACCCTATGTGAACTCAAATGTACTTGTATTCCAAGTACAGTGAAACCTGACTCCATGAAAGCTTGCACCTATTCAACAATAGCATAGGGATGAAATTTTAGGTTGGACAAGACAGTGTGTCAGAAAACGCAGGGTAAAGAATCTGTGATATTTTACAGAATCTGACTTTAAAGACTTTGTGTATACATAGGCTGAAATGTAAATACCTTGAAATATTTCATGAAACGTCACCTCAGTATTATAGTATATTATAGTGTTTAGGATAAAACCTATTGGTGTGATTAAAGAAAGATGTCAGAACCTCCCTACAATGACAACTTAGTTAACTGTTATCTTGATTTACTGACACCTGAGTCACTGCAGTTTACTGACATCCGAGTCAACTGACATCTGAATTTTTAGACATCTGAGTCAACTGACACTTCAGTCAACTGACACCTGAATTTTTAGACACTTCAGTCAACTGACACCTGAATTTTCTGATGTATGGATTTACTGATGTATGGATTTACTGATGTATGGATTTAAAGACATTCGTTCTTGTTTTAGTGTATTGAATCCAGACAAAATGTCAAAAATATGACAAAATTTGGTAGAAATATAATACTCACTGCACAATATATGTATATATATATATCTTTTTTTGTGGGCAGTTATTTTCCCGTTCTTGCTATTGTCCTTTCTAATGTGTACACTACTCAGACACGATGTGTGAACTTTAAACAAATAGAATCCTATAAGCTGCATACTTTCCCAGTGATTTACAACTGAGGACTGTTGATTCTGTATCTAAAACCATCTTTCCCATTTCAATGTTTTGTTTTAATTACACAAATATTTGTATTACAGCCCCGGTGATATTGTAGGTTATGCCAACACTCCAAGGTTCTCAATTCACTTCATAACAAATGCAATGATGACATTTATTTTAAGAAAAAAAGACTACATGTAAGAGTTTACCTCCCTGTCATTGTGAGATCTATGGTATTTTGTCCCTCCCCCCCACTAAAAAAGTACCTCCCTGTCATTGTGAGATCAATGGTATTTTGTCCCCCCCCCCCCCACTAAAAAAGTACCTCCCTGTCATTGTGAGATCAATGGTATTTTGTCCCCCCCCCCCCACTAAAAAAGTACCTCCCTGTCATTGTGAGATCAATGGTATTTTGTCCCCCCCCCCCCCACTAAAAAAGTACCTCCCTGTCATTGTGAGATCTATGGTATTCCCCCCCCCCCCCCCCCCCCACTAAAAAAGTACCTCCCTGTCATTGTGAGATCTATGGTATTCCCCCCCCCCCCCCCAATAAAAAACAAAATTCTGGAATGTCATGTTTATCTTTTTGTTAACTTCAGCTCAACTTGTCAAAATGTAAACTGAAGTTTCCACACTATTTAAAACATATAATTTTTGAACAATAGATAAAGAGAAAGTAAACAGTTGGAAATTAGATAAACATTTTGCTAACAGTACTTCCCTCTAGATATAAATCAGAAACCAGAAGCATTGTCAGCTTCTCTAGAAAAATAATTTAAATGTGTTGAATTTTACTTAACTTTCCTAACTTTTTCAAGAACCATCTTTAAAAAAATGATAATTTGCATGTCATTCCACTTAAAAGCTGTTAAATGATTTATAACTTAAATGATGTGATCAATACATTTTCATTTTCTAATTCTTCATAAAACTTTAAATCATCAACCATGTTACTTTGAATAAATCTCACGTCATTTATACATAGATATGATAGATAATACACAAAATGGATTACACAACTTCATTGTTTGCACTGATTAACGAGAAAACATGTAAACAGCTGATATAGATACTGTAGTATGTAACAGTAGATAATTTTGCTTACATAACTATGTTTAAAATCACACTAAGCCTAAAATAAAGCTTAAAGCTGTTATCTTGATAGATTTTTTCAAAATGTTTCCTAATTCCAGTGCCACCTATAATTAATAAAATGAAATTTCAAAAATCTGTATGAGATTAAAGTTAGATTGTCTACTCCTGATTCACACTTTCAGTACTAAAATGTTAATCGTTATTTTAGTGCATTTTAATGATGAAAGGAAGTTTATTTTTAAAACCATATACTTGTTTTCATCTTCGTCACCTCCAACTCTGAGGTGATAAGCAGTTTACAGATTTTAATTTGCTGTTTTGAAGGAACCATATTGTTAAAAATGATAATAGCAGACAATTACAGCCGACACCACTTAAAGCTTCCCGTCCCTAAATTGACTCCTTTAAAAGACAAATCTCCATTTTACAAGAAAATTACACGTCACTTGCTAGCAATTACTGACTTGCCAATCGGTGGTGACGGCTAGCAGGCTGAAAATGGAGGCTTGCTCGACAGCTGTCACTCTGAGCTTGCTTCATTCCGATTAAGCGCCAAACTATCCACCATTATCAGATTACACAAGATTGAGAGAAAGGTGTTTAACTAAATCTTGTGGCTGCCATTGCCTTAGAGATTTCCCTAATGTAGCTGCCACGCCCACAATGGTCGCCGAGCCTTACCAACCCACAACTCATTTGTGTAGCCCAGTGATTTCCCTATATCCCACTTGTTATTAATATCTAACTACTTAGCAGCTTGGCGATTCTCTCTCATCTCGATTCTTTTATCATCCAGGGAGAAATGGCCGATTAATTTCAAGAGTACATTAACAATTATCAGGAATATCCATTTGAGAAAACCATTTTATACTTAATAGGAAACGATGTGGTGCTTCATTAAGATTATAAGGAAAACAGTCATTTCACGAGCGCTTGGTGTTATGAAAGGATGTGGTGTAAACGTCGCCGATGGCAGAATGTTTGTCAGAAACATAAGTTACATTTTCACAATAGTTACACGATACAAGGAAGTGGAATATAAGTAGAAAAAAAAATTCCATGTTAAAAATTGACAAAGAATAACAAATCAGTCTAATTTGACCAGCAAGCCGAGTTACCATTAGCGTTTAAATTATTGATGATGGTTACTTAATACTAGTTCTCCTTCAATGTGGAATTTTCCTTCACAATTCATTAAATCATTCCAATTATCTGGAAAAATGGAATATTTCAAAATGAATTATTAATATTCTCCTTGCACTGCCTTTTTCGGTAAGCCAAGGCAATTCTTTTTTCCTAACATTAGTTTAACTCCAATTTAAACAAATAACATTTTTGCCAATTAAACATGAATTGGTACGATGTCTTTTTAACATGAAATGTAACATCGCCAATCTATACACTTAATTTGATTTGTCAATTTATGAGAGTATGAACCAATATTAATAGATCTCGCATCCTTTTACTGATCACATCGAGTCATCGCCTTGATGGACAAGAATCAGATTTCCTTGACAACAATCGCGCAAGGCCAGGTAAAAATCATTTTCCAATGATACCTGTTAAAATGACACTGTTACATCCTATACATCAATGTGTTATAAATTATCAATTTTTTTCCGTCATAATTGAGAAAAAAAAATATCAAAACCTGATGAAATTAGAATGTCCATGAAAGATAGTCCCAAGACAAGTAATTGTGTGATGTGTAGCTTTTTTTTTTGATGAGTCGAGTGCAGCCAAGCGTTTAGTCATGACCACACAGAGATAGGGTTGCCTGTTGACAAACTCATTATTTGATAACAAATGTTTTGATGCTAGCTGATTGATAACCTAAAGTACATTTTTTAGATTTACCTTAAGTATTGGAATCTACTTTCATGATTTCATAGCATTTAAATGAATTCTATATTGACAGTTTTTCATGATAAATCAAAGTCTTTGGCTTTGTACAAAAAATTGATTACAAAGTATTCAATACCAATTACATACTAATATACCAAAACTTCATCTTTCTGGTCTATCAAAATTGTAAATTATAAAAACTGTTTAAGCATTTTGAGAAAAATAAAAATCAGATTAAAGGTTGAAAATATGAGTACTGAAAAATCATATTTTTGCATGGCTAAAATTTCGTGGCTTCCCCAAAATAACCATTTTACTTGCATTTGGTTTGGTGGATAAGACTTGCTAACAAAATTCATCATGCTATGTCAACATTTATCTGTTCTTCATTTTTTGAACATATCAACCCCTGGATTTAGAATGCCCGCAAATTAAACAAAAATACACTCCCCATGAAAATTAACGATTATACAGTAACCAAACTTTTTTTCTGTGGTAGATTGCAGAATTGATTACGACACAAATTAACCAAAAAATTAACTTTGCTTTTCATGAAATATGGTAATTACTTCTATAATACTGGTTATACTATCCATCTTTAATAAAAAAGAAAAAAGACAAAAAGATATTTTGTAGCGTGTTGAGAGCTATAGAGAACTGATTCCTGGATACCCAGTACAATATAATATTACATAAATCTATTGTACCATCACAGTATCCGATTCACAGACTCTGATCCTTTTCTGCTTTGTGACAAGATCATGTTTTTGCCCTGTAAATGATTTATATTCAAACCTTATTAAATTTCACAACTAGCATCTTTAATTAGTCACAAACTAAATGAACCAACTGCCAGTATTTTCTATATTTGGTCATGCATTCAACTGACACACGTATTTCATCTAACCTTTTTATTTTGATACAACCACTTATAACTATGGGATGTCTAATTCTATAACAAAGGATATTTAATAATTTTCGGCTTGCTTGCCTGTTTCTGTCATGCACACGACTGCCAATCGACAGAAGCCAGGGTCAACTGTCCCCTATCATCCTTATAAAACCCTTGAAACTCGCTGTCACCATATGACAATTCATTACATCGTATATTATGGACAATTTTACATAGCCTTTACATGTCTGTGATTCTTCTATTGGTACTTCCTACATTATGTCTAAATTGGCCATGAAATTTTCCTTGCAATAATCGTTTTTCCAGCAGTCAATTTCCTTGAGAGTGAGGGCCAATTTTCCCCTCTATGATATATCTAATAATATAATTTGAGAAACGAGAGGCTTTACGAGTGACAATAATTGGTCCATTTTCTCCAAGGCTTGGGATTTGATCCAAAATATGCTAAGATAACATGAATTGTTCGTAGTGAGATAAGGCATTAAAACCAGAAGGCTAATATTCCATTGGTGGATAATAACCCTTCCTAAATACTACGGGGCTGCTGATGTATGCCTGTTTAAATGTCAAACGTTACAAGTTTAAGTACAAGACAAGTGAAAGCTGTTGTCCCCAACTTCCCAGGGAGTTTTCAGGCTCCCATCATCATCATCGTCATCATCATCATCATTATCATCATCATCACCAGTAATTTGGTGGAATTCTCGAGTATTTGTCATCTATCGGCCCATTTCCCCGGGAGCTGGGTCTTATAGTTGCTGACAGCAGTGTTAAAAATGAAAAGTTGCTCTCATAAGACACACTAGGTTGTGTAACTCTGTAGTTATCGTAACACATATCTTCAACACTTCATCAGATTAATGTGCAAAGAACTGAAATATTCTTTTAAGTATTCTGGCAAAACTTTGGTTCTAATAATGAAAACTGTGGATAAAAAGTAATTTTGCATTTATATCCCCTAACGTATGTTGAAACTGATTTATTACGTAACTATTTTCGAGAGAAGATTGGAAGTGTTGACTGTAAACAAACACTTTTACAATGCCAAACAATGGGGAGCCTGATCATTGCAGATTAAATTTCAGACAATGAAAAGTTGAATCATACATGATGGGAGCTAAGACTTTAATTTCTATCACCAATCTGTTGCAAGCAATTAAGGAAATTGATAAAGTTGGAGAGAAACTGATTACACTATTAATCAGACAGTCTCGTCTGGCAGTTAGTGTGACAGTCACTAGATGCAGACTAGAACCAAGATTAATGACAATGACACCGCTATGTTAGCAGGAAGAAATAATTCTTCATTATACGAAATGTCATATTTCAACAGTCGATTACAGAATTCTTTATAGGGTTAACTAGTGTTTCCTGTTTACATGAGCTGACCCCTGTGCTTCTCCCCAATCCCCTCTCCTGAAAGCACATATCTCTCTCCTACTCTTTCATCCACTGTCCCTTCATATTCCCAGTGTTTTATTTCTCTCTCAATTACAATAATACCCCTGATATCCATATCCCTTCTCATCTCCTCACTGTTCTGTCCTTAATTTCCCTCCAAACCTATTTCTCCCCTATCACTGCCTTCCCATTCTCAACATTAAAGTACATGTTTCTACCCTTTCCTAGTACCTGTGTCCCTCTACACTACATCTCTTTCTATCCCCTTTACTTACCATTTCTTAGGATGTATTATCCATTTCCCCCCTGCCTCCAACCCACACTTTCCTTTCCCCTGCCTCCCCCACTTACCTTTCCCCTGCCACCCAACTCCCACCCCCACTTACTTTTCCCACCCCTCCCACCCCCACTTACCTTTCCCCTGCCTCCCACCCCTTCCACCCCCCACTTACCTTCCCCTACTCTTGCCTATACTATTATCCTTTTTTCTCCTTTACCCCTTTCTTTCTTGCTTCTTTCACCCACCCTCCAACTCTACCTAATTTTTCTTCTTTTCCTTCAGAGAATTCCTGTCTTTTTTTCTTTATTCCTGTCCCTTGTAATCTTTATTTCCCACTGAAAGCTTAAAGCTACCCTCACTTCAAGTGTCCCCAGTTGTCCCTTCATGTCTGCATCAGGTCTTTTGATCTATGTTAAGTGTCAGTCAGCCAAGATGTTAATACTGCCATTTTGGCTGGTAACCTGATCTTGTCTTTGTGTTTGAGATTACCAGTAAATGTAGATGATAGCTCCTACATATTGTTTTTAACCTTTTTATTCAATCGTCTACCTTAAATAGAATTTGTCAATATGAAATTTTTTCTTGTTACCAAAGCTGCTGCTTTTTCAACAGTGAAATTCAAACTTTGCCTTTCGTGTGATTGTAAATTGTATTGTAAAGAATAGTTATTAAGAGACATTCTATCTTTCATCCATATGTGGCCATCTAAGGTATTATATTCAAGTTAACGCTTGTATTTTATATATCACAGCAGGTGTTTTCAAGAACCATCGCATGACATGTACATGGCTTTATCCTCTCACCATCCATTGCCTGTTGAATGATATTACACCTACAGAATCGACAATTAAAATACTATATTACAACGTTCTATTGAATTTAAAGAAATTATTTACAAGTTAGATCAACAGTGGTCTTCTTACAAGCAACACCTCCAAGCATCTGCAAAGTACGAAAGTCAATGCTAGGTGTCCACGTTTCCCACTTTGATTCTCGTGAAGTTTTCAAATCAAGTGGTGTCCAATTTGCAGTACATATTCTATTAAAACAAAGCTTTCTTGTAAATTAATGATAAACCAAACTTATTTCTGCTTTTGTTGGATGAGTAGATAAAGTTACAGATTTAATAAGCTATTTGTTTTCATTACGGCAAGAAATTTACCAAAATTATTTCCTTGCAAAAAAAAAAAAAGACACTTTCTCAAACGTGTAATAATTCTTGTTTCATAATAACATTTCATGGAATGTCTTTTGACATAAACTACGCCCCAGTCTCTGAAGTTTTTAAGAAATCAGACATCTCAGTGCTTAAATACGCCACAAATAACCTGTATAGTTGTTTTTTTTTAATTCCATAAATGATGATTTTTTTTCTCAGGTTAACATTTCATATTTGTGATGGAATACTTCTACATTCTATTTCTATAGTGAAAATATTCTGAGGTTTTCTGCCGTGAACATAAAACCATAGCAGTGTATATCAATATTTATGTATAATTATTACGTGGAATCTAAATTCCCAACAACAGAAAGTATTCACTATAAACTTTTACAGAATCTATCTTCAAGCTGATAACAACAAAACACAAACCCTTTGTACTTGATCTAGATAATGACGCAAGATTTTCCGGGAACAATTTAATTTCTCTAATGTAGTATTTCTAATGTATCTTGGTCCTGACTGAGCGACATCATGCTTTGAAGTAGGTGTGTATCTATCTCATATCGTTCTAATGCATGCGCAACAGATTTTTTTTCTCTTTTTCCTTAAAATTTAGATTTTGTCATGTGCAAGATAGGTAACTTTTTAATTTTTTTATGCTTAAAGGAAACTATCATGGATACAGTTTGCAAACATTTTGTGAAAAACTATACAGGATCCTGTTAATGATATTTTGAAACAATGGGAACTAAATCTAAGTGTACCCCATTACATTGCGTATGGTAGCATGATAGCAGGCAGGATCCGTACCGAAGGTGGAGAGACAAATGTCTTCCAATCACTTAGCAACAGTTGAGGCTGTAATTGATCTTCAGCACTGCTGTATAATTTATTGCAGTCTACTTTCATCCCATACCTATGATGTGCATTAAAGACATTACAGCATCAAAAATTAAATGCCCAATATCATAATATGGGGCGAGTAGAAAATTCCTGTCAAAGCTCAGGCGATGATACAACCATATACCAAAATGGATAGTCTTGTACCTGTTTCACGCTTGAGATCCTTGGGGAATGGGTTGATGATGACTGTATCAATTTCTTATATGATATTGATTAAAGATGTAGGTAGATCAAAAAGAATCAGAATATCCTACCTGGTTGGTGAGGCAAGTATTGAAATTAATATTTCATGATTTGTCAACGTGTCATCACCCTGAGCTTCAGTCCATTTATAGTTCCTTTGGTGTCTTTTATTTATAAAGTACTTCTTACTGCTTTCTGTATTTCTGTCTGCTTCAGATCTTGTTTCTGATAATACAAATATCTCACTGGCTCATCCCTCCTCTAAATGATTTTTCCTCTCACCTACTCCACCCCCTTTTGATCATCTTGTCACTTTTTCTGTTTTTGCTTCCACTCTGATCCGTTCATTCGTACAAGTCCCTTTATTTCCTGGTTTTGCTCTACCTGTTCATATCTTTTCCACGTATCATTTTTTTCTGTACCTTTTCTCTAATCACCTCTACAAATTTTTTTTTTTTAATCACTCATTATTTGTCTCTTTACATTAATCATAACTTCCATTCCCTGCCTGCCATAATAATCTTCCATGTCTTTGGCTGTGATCCTCTACTCTCATTGCCCTGGATTCCCTCGTGGCCTTACCTCTCCATAATTTACTCTTACGGTCTAAAATTTCCTTCCTTTCCTCTAGTTATCACTTCTCTTATACATAATATTGTATTTCTTAACCCATCTCCCTTTCTTCTAATCAATTATCTTGTTCTTGTCCTTCCTCTCCCTAACTGTCCTACCTCCATTCTGATTCCAGCCATGCTACCTCTGACTTCTCAACCCCTACACTCCCCCCACCCAAAACTCATTCCTCCACGACCCCATTCCATACCGACACTATCCTTCCTATCATGCCATCCAACCTATTACCTACCAAATATATTGACATTAAGTATGTCATTTGCTCGCTCTAGTGTGACGATAGCAATATGGCATCTTTTCATAAATAAAGCATAGCACTTGTATTAGGGTCTTGGATACAGAAATAAAAGCCTACAGACAGTGTTAAACAATTATGCAAAGGATCAATCGTGTACAATTTGCGTCTTCTCTTTATTCGTATTTTCCAATCAATACATGATGTTTAACTTCTTAAGCTAAGTAAACGTTACCTGATCAATGGTAACACAACAAGAAGTGGGGTAAAACGGTGGACACATACCTAATGACATTACGGTAAGAGCCCCCGAGCTCTTCAGTGTCAAGAAAACTGATACCATGGTAACCAATTAGTTGTAAGCAATTTGTGATTCTACTCAAACAGACTGGAATCAATACAGACATTTTCTGTTTAATTTGGTCCATTGTGTGGAGACTTCAGCATCAAGTGTTTGCCAAAGTTGTTAAATCACTAAATCACACCGTTTTCATTGCTTCTAGGAAGGCCTTGTATAGTACTATATTGCTTCCCCGGTGATGTTTCTTGAAAACCACTATTTATGAATTAAAGTTGTTTTTGTTGCCTATCATTTCAGTTCTTTCAGAAATATCATGTTGATTTTCTTGCTTCATATATATCATTTATTACAACACTTAAAAGGATTCCTTATGATTATTTATCTGTCCTTGTTATACATGGAACATCAGAAAATATAAGGTTGCATTTATTGATTTCAGTATTCTCTCTACAGTGTAAATTGTAGCACAATTTATTAACAAAAACCGTAAAAAAATATTTTTAAGAAAAACTTCACAAGTAAATTTTAGGTCAAGTGATCGCTGGCACCTGTGGAACTTATCATCAATATCTAATATAGCAGACTTTAGGGAGGGGAGACTGATATAGCAGACTTTAGGGAAGCTGACTGTGATATAGCAGACTTTAGAGAGGGGAGACTGTGATATAGCAGACTTTAGAGAGGGGAGACTGTGATAGAGCAGACTTTAGGGAAGGGAGACTGTGATATAGCAGCCTTTAGAGAGGGGAGACTGTGATATAGCAGACTTTAGGGAAGCTGACTGTGATATAGCAGACTTTAGAGAGGGGAGACTGTGATATAGCCGACTTTAGAGAGGGGAGACTATGATAGAGCAGACTTTAGGGAAGGGAGACTGTGATATAGCAGCCTTTAGAGAGGGGAGACTGTGATATAGCAGACTTTAGTGTGATATAGTAAACTTTAGAGAGGGGAGACTGTGATATAGCAGACTTCAGAGAAGGGAGACTGTGATATAGCAGACTTTAGGGAAGGGAGACTGTGATATAGCAGACTTTAGAGATGGCAGACTGTGATATAGTAGACTTTAGAGAGGGGAGACTGTGATATAGCAGATTTTAGAGAAGGGAGACTGTGATATAGCAGACTTTAGAGATGGCAGACTGTGATATAGTAGACTTTAGAGAGGGGAGACTGTGATATAGCAGATTTTAGAGAAGTGAGACTGTGATATAGCAGACTTTAGGGAAGGGAGACTGTGATATAGCAGACTTTAGAGAGGGGAGACTGTGATATAGTAGACTTTTGGGAAGGGAGACTGTGATATACCAATTTCTAGAAAGTTAAATATCACAAACAACAAGGATACAAAATTCACAAACAAAAGAACATTCATAAACAACAAGACATTCACAAACAACTGAAGTTGCTGAACAACACATTCACAAACCAAGCTGGGCTGTACAAGACATTCACAAACAACAAGACAAGAGAGTCACAAACAACAAGTATCACAAACAACAAGACATTCACAAACAACAAGAATCACAAACAACAAGACATTCACAAACAACAGAACTTGGAGTAACAACAAGACATTCACAAACAACAAACATTGAGTCACAAACAACAAGACATTTCACAAACAACAAGGCTTTCACAAAAACAAGGTGACATTGGTGACATTCACAAACAACAGACAACAAGGTGTCACAAACAACAAGACATTCACAAACAACAAGAGAGTCACAAACAACAAGACATTCACAAACAACAAGACATTCACAAACAACAAGACATTCACAAACAACAAGAGAGTCACAAACAACAAGACATTCACAAACAACAAGAGAGTCACAAACAACAAGACATTCACAAACAACAAGACATTCACAAACAACAAGACATTCACAAACAACAAGACATTCATAAACAACAAGACATTCACAAACAACAAGACATTCACAAACAACAAGACATTCACAAACAACAAGACATTCACAAACAACAAGACATTCACAAACAACAAGAGAGTCACAAACAACAAGACATTCACAAACAACAAGAGAGTCACAAACAACAAGACATTCATAAACAACAAGACATTCACAAACAACAAGACATTCACAAACAACAAGAGAGTCACAAACAACAAGACATTCACAAACAACAAGACATTCACAAACAACAAGACATTCACAAACAACAAGAGAGTCACAAACAACAAGACATTCACAAACAACAAGAGAGTCACAAACAACAAGACATTCACAAACAACAAGACATTCACAAACAACAAGAGAGTCACAAACAACAAGACATTCACAAACAACAAGACATTCACAAACAACAAGACATTCACAAACAACAAGACATTCATAAACAACAAGACATTTCACAAACAACAAGACATTCACAAACAACAAGACATTCACAAACAACAAGACATTCACAAACAACAAGACATTCACAAACAACAAGACATTCACAAACAACAAGACATTCACAAACAACAAGACATTCACAAACAACAAGACATTCACAAACAACAAGAGAGTCACAAACAACAAGACATTCACAAACAACAAGACATTCACAAACAACAAGACATTCACAAACAACAAGAGAGTCACAAACAACAAGACATTCACAAACAACAAGACATTCACAAACAACAAGACATTCACAAACAACAAGACATTCACAAACAACAAGACATTCATAAACAACACAAAAACACCACAAATTATGATGATGCCGTTAAAACTTCATTGTTATAAATTTTGAAAAAATAAAAATCAAGCATAATTTATCAAAAGTGATATTTTTGATATCACAACATATACTTATGTTATGTTAAAATTCTGTTAGTGTTGTGCTGCGGTAGTAATTAGGGACCATTAAAAACAGTAAGTTGATCTTAGAGACCTGATGATTGCCAACCTGATCCTGATCTCAATCTTAGCAAAAGTTTCTGATTATTCACAAACAAATGATGCAAAACTATACACATTAAATTTTACAAAGTGAAAGAAAAAATCACAATATTAAGACTCGGTACAAAGTAGAGAAAACACCACGTTGGAGGGTTGTATATACTTATTCACATAGCAGGATATGTGTATATATCTATACTCCTGTGGAGGATTAATTACTGGTATATCAAATACTGACTGTTTGCTGTTTAGTTCAACATACATTAAGTTACACTGTCATTATCAAGCTCTGTATATACACCAGGTATACTAACAGTGTTAAAAAACTGATAGTAGATCTACAAAAGAATTTTACAAATTTTAAAAGATAACTCTGGTCTCTTCCATCCTCAGTTTTTTCCCCCTACTTTAACAATGTCGAATGTAATTTTGAGATGACTCAGGATGGGTCAAAGATTGAACTAATCAGTGTTAATATGGAGACAAGCTGGAGACATCAGAAATATCACTAGATATAATTGTGCAATTGACCCCATTTAAATCATCTTCAAGGTCAATAAGTTATCCTTCACCATCACTGACTTACGTGTATAATGACACACACAGAGAACTTCCTTGTAAACACTTAAAACACAACAAACACCCAGGAAGGTATTCTTAAATTGTTACTTTGAAAGACTTCTTGAGAAGATTACAAAGATTAATTTCTTGTGATTTTATTTATCCGTGCATTGATAAACATGACCAAACATGTTAAAACACAAATCATCTGTATAAATATATTTCCAATATAATTACAGGCAGTTTGATATTTTAATTTTCTAGGAATATTCAAGGTTTAAAATGCAATTAATTATTTTTTCTTTATCTTTCTTACAAAACAAATTACAAAAAATGTGAAACGTCAATAAGAATGTTTCGGAAATTGTAATGTCCATATCATAGTTTTGTCAATTTTTCTTCATGCGTTCATCGTTATCATTTGAAATGAGTAACAATAAACCTGTACAAATCCATACTTCAGTTAGTCACTATGAGATTTATATCTTTAACAAGACAAACTCCAAGTGTCATAGGCTGCATGTGGAAATATAATCGAACACTGCAGATGCTGAATGTTTCATGCCAAGTTTCTACTGAAACGTAGAATGAATGAAAAAAACATAAGGTCCAAACTGGCTTTTAGGAATAATTGACATTTTTCTTACACTTAGAATATAGTACATTTGTACTGTCTTTGCTTGAGCTTTTATGTCAAAAATTAGTCAGCAACTTCACAGATCCATAAATGTTTAGTGATGCTGGTCATTATCCCCTTTAAAAGATCCGATGTGTATTGTTATAAATGAGGACACTTAATAATCTGTGTGCTGCATCAGTCACTATTCCTGTCGAATTCTATGTATATATACAAACAGAAATCTTTATCTGTATAAAGTCACTTTCTTTGGCAAAAGGATGAGCTCATTACTTTTTAATTCCATGTGATAAGAAAACAGAAAATAGTAATATTTTAAGACAATATGATGACTCAGAGAATTAATAAGGATGTATGACCTGAATTTACAGGACAAGTGATATGGGAAGTCATGACTAACAAATTGTGATGGAGGTGACAAAGGAACAAATAACGACAAAGGAACAAATAATGACAATGTAAGGGATAGAGGACAAATAATAAAAATTTACTTTGAGACAAAAGTAGAAAGTGTGCTTATGTAAGGGACGCAGGACAAACTGTAATGATATATGGGGACAAAATATATATTGTGATATGTTATGGGACGGGGTCACAAAACGTTCGGGTGTAAGAGGACAAAGGACAAACTGTGATGATGTTAGAGGACAGAGGACAAATTGTGATGATGTTAGAAGACAGAGGACAAAGTGTGATGATGTTAGAGGACAGAGGACAAAGTGTGATGATGTTAGAAGACAGAGGACAAATTGTGATGATGTTAGAAGACAGAGGACAAAGTGTGATGATGTTAGAAGACAGAAGACAAATTGTGATGATGTTAGAAGACAGAGGACAAAGCGTGATGATGTTAGAAGACAGAGGACAAAGTGTGATGATGTTAGAGGACAGAGGACAAATTGTGATGATGTTAGAGGACAGAGGACAAATTGTGATGATGTTAGAAGACAGAGGACAAAGTGTGATGATGTTAGAAGACAGAGGACAAAGTGTGATGATGTTAGAAGACAGAGGACAAATTCTGTACAAATTTTGATAAGGTAATGACTAGCAAGAGATCAAGATCTTAATTAAATTCCAAACGAGTTTATCGTTTTCATTAAATCACCAGCTTTTATCTCCAATCCAATAAGAAAACTTCAGTTAATATATACACGGACAAGTGCGTACTGTATCCAGGATAAGGACATCTACATATTTAATTTAGTGTTAAAGATCAAGATTTCCCTCTCAAGTTACACTCAATATAACGAAGGTACCACCTGTCGCAAACAAATCCTTATAAATATAAAAAAATATATCAAACTCCACAAACATACTCATTTCATGTCTTTGATGTGTATATATTAAGTGTGCCCAACTCCTCATCATATCGTCACAGCTGACTGCACCACATAGAAAACAGCCGAGTAAGATTCTTTATCATTATAGCTCCACCTGATATCAAAACCATATGTTCTCAACTGTTTAATTTTCCAAAAACCCTATTTAGCTATTTGTAGTTATTTTTGACAATTTGAATACTTTTGCTTATATGACACATCTAAACCCAATTCTGTTTATATCAACTATACAGTGTAATCATCTATGAAAATATATTAAAATTCAATATGAAATTGACTAGAAGTATACATGGTAAAGGATAAGACCTACCGTCTGTATTGTATGCTTTAGTTTTATGGTAATTTTGTATTAATAAGTATTATTTTCATTTTTTTCCGTTATTTTTATTGACAGAAACTAATCTTCTCGTCATTGTAGGATATTGTATGTCTGATGCGGTATCAACAAGTGATATCATCGCTTTCACTGCAACATGTGTTAGTTATCACTTTCGTTTCGGGGTATATATTCATTAGTGATGCATTCCTTTTGTACCACAATATCAACATAAATTTGTTTTAATTCCAGAATGAAATTTATCTGAGAATGTCGGAAGTTTTTCCGACAATCAATAGAAATAGATCTGTGAATGCAATGAATAAAAAATTCCAATTTATCCTTTAAAATTAATACAGAGAACTTTAAAAAGATGAAACTTACTGTAAAATCATAAATGTTCACGAGGCTCAATTTTCGGGGGTTTTCTAAAAATTCTCTATTTCATGAACAAATGCAGCTTCATGAATATTCTTAAATCAGCTGCAGAAGTTCGTAGATATGTAAATTTGTGGATTATTAGAGTTCCCATGAATTTGATGAAAATAAATCCTCTCCAAAAATGAATAATTTCACATCACAGAAAGAAATTCTTATCGTGTAAATATTTACCAGTTATAATATCTACATGCATTTCATAAATGTATATTTTCATGTCAATCAAAGTATATGATAGGTCTAATAAGAAAAGATTTTTCATTGGGTAAACAGAAATCAATTTGTTTTAAACATTTTATCACAAAAATACAAACTCTGTGCCTGATTTATAAGCTTTTCTATCAAATAAGTTTTATCATTATTTTATTATTATTACTTTTTTTTCATTTCTTTTTATTTGTTGATAAAGAAGTATCCTGGTATATGAAATATTTTTCATGTTTATTTTCTCTTTGAACTACTCTGCGTTCTCTCTACCTTTGAAGTTTAACAATTGAACAGAAAGCGGTAATATGAAGATGTTATATTAGTCCTATACATGACATATTACATAGTTTATAACCATTTCTATACCAAACAACACCAAGATGGCAAAAAGGCCCTGCTCTCAGCAGTTCTAATTGATGTACAGCAGCTTGTAATTTTTACTTGTCAACTTTTTGATCATAGGATGTGTCCGACAAACATCCACGATTTCAAGATAGCAAGTTCCTGGAAGCTTACACTCTTGCGGATGCTGGTATCATGAACCAAACCTCTTGGTAATAGGTCATGTGGAAAGTGTAGATAAAACCATCCTGCAATGTTAAAGGTTTGCACCGAACATAATTAATGGTCCTACCAAGTCGCATTCCATTTTATCTCCAAGCTTATGACTAAGAAGGAAACCGTTTATTTCTAATAATATCTGTTTCTCGCGACACTACATTTTTATCTCTGACAATTTTCTATCGTATGTTATCACGTTACCTTTGAACGAACCCGCAACAAAAGACATGATTTGTTTTGTAATTTTCTATCTAATGTTGTAAAAAAAAAATGTGACAGTTAAGGCAGCCGTGTTTAAACGAACACTCTAAGAGCTGTGACAATGTTATGTTATGGCTATATACAGTTTCAACACTTCTGAGCGGTCTTTGAATCAGAACGACTACACGGTGAAATTTTTATCAAATTCATCTCCGTTCAACACGTAAAATCATTTGAATTATTGCAAGACGCCCCGAACTGATGAGCCTCGGGCCATGGCATCAAGACACATCAGCTGGAACAATAAGACTTAAGTACGGTGGCTGTGTTCAATATTAAAATGGTTACTTCAAAGACATTCAAATGATATTGGAGCAAAACAATCTCTTTTTCATTGTTTTTCACCCGATATTAATGTTGATCTACTTCAGTGGAAAACTGTCTATATGAAAATGGAAAGCTTAATCTGGAAAAGAATTGAAGATTATTTTACACCCGATTTCATTAGGTGGAACATTTAGAACCATGTTCTCTGTCGCAATTTGGTTTTATATGACATCTCGGCTCTTGGATCAAACGTAGCCAATGACATCGCTATTTCTGAAGAATTTTCTTAATGAAAGGTTTGCTGCCAAAAACGATTTCATATTTCACATCGTCTAGTGATTTACACAGCACAAGCAACAATGACTAGTTTTGAATGTCAGAATGTCCCTAACAATTAAAGTCAAATCATAGTCATAATTCTATTTGCTTTTACGGCTTCAACGATGCCAAGTAATGATGAAAGCGTTCAATGGCAACTTGCATGCTATCATATGTGAAAACGAGAGATTTAATGGATACAAAAACAGAGGAGGGAAAGTCATAACAGACACTGATTATCCTGATAAACGGAAAGAAAAGAGCTCAATTTTCTCCTCAATACAAGATGAAACAAAGCTTCAACAAAAGCCACTAAAAACTTGTCTGCTAAGTGAAATATGACATTGGTGTGTTTATGATTTAAGTCAAAAGATACATAGATGTTGCTTGGTAATTTCACTTTTTAAATCATTGTCGAAAGTTTGATAATCACAAACTGTAACAGACCACTAGGCACTGAAAGCTATGTACCAATAGATCAAAGACCTATGAGTAAGGAAAGATTTGCCATCATTATACACTAAAAACCTGTCACAATTCCACCATTATTCAGTAAAACCTTGTTATACTGTCACCATTATACTGAAAAAACGTGTTATACTGTCACCATTATACATTAAAACCTTGTAATACTGTCACCATTATGCAGTAAAACCTTGTTATACTGTCATTATTATACAGTAAAACCTTGTTATACTGTCACTATTATACAGTAAAACCTTGTTATACTGTCACCATTATGCAGTAAAACCTTGTTATACTGTCACCATTATACATTAAAACCTTGTTATACTGTCACCATTATGCAGTAAAACCTTGTTATACTGTCATCATTATACAGTAAAACCTTGTTATACTGTCACTATTATACAGTAAAACCATGTTATACTGTCACAATTATGCAGTAAAACCTTGTTATACTGTCATCATTATACAGTAAAACCTTGTTATACTGTCACTATTATACAGTAAAACCTTGTTATACTGTTACCATTATGCAGTAAAACCTTGTTATACTGTCACTATTATACAGTAAAACCTTGTTATACAGTCACCATTACACAGTAAAACCTTGTTATACAGTCACCATTATACATAAAAACCTTAAATAATGTGACACTAACACCATTGGGTAGATATAAATAGTTATGACTCACTTCATCTTTAACAAAAACAAGACGTTACACCAGCTATGAAGTGTGGGAAATAAAGACCCTTTAATAAGAAAGTTAAAGGTCAAGATTTTTCTGTCTTACTTCCACAAACCTGTGAGAATTTCTCAATAGTAATATCACAGCCTGTTTATATCTATATAAAATTGATCACATTTTCATCTTTCATCAGTATTTGTGATATTGGGTAGGTAAGATTTCCTGATAAGCTTTGATGACAGAAATACAGGCTTGTCTGCCCTGAAGGTTAATGATCTAAATCTAATGTCTTCCATTTTTTTTCTCTATAACAAATGTTCCACCTGTGTAAATTCTGAATATGAAACAAAAATGGCTAAAATATCAGGAAATTTTAATAATTACTGTTGAATGGTTTGAACCCTGTCCTTCATGGTAATGCTGTATATCTTATCTTTATATGATCATTAAAAATTGACATTTAATGGACTAAAAAGAAAGCATGGGTTTAAAGCATGAAACTCCCAACTATACAATAAAAAATTAAGTAACATCTAACCTCCAACCCAGCCATAGTAGTCATTTCATTTGGTATTATTTCATTAACCTGTCTGATACCCATCTTTAATACATTTTAAAATTAATCTAAATATTTTCTTTAAGACAGTAAAGAAAGGAAAGATGGCACCATATAGAAAGAAAGAAAGAAAGAAAGAAAGAAATAAAGAAATAAAGAAAGCTGGGTAGAACACTGAAGGTTTAGTGTTGTTTTTGAAAGTGGCGAGAAGACCATAGGCAGGTGTCTTTTCAATCTGAAGGCGTCCAAATCCAGCCAGTTTCTATTGTGGTACATCCAACAATACGTGTCGCATGGTGTATTAAATGCGACAGAATCCGAAACTACTAGTGACAAAATATGGGATATCGACAAAAACCGAAAATCTCAGAGTGCGAAAACGATGGAATTTGAGAGAAACGCGAGAAAAGTTGTCAGTCTTGGAGATGTAAGGTAATGGTGACTTGCAGACATGAGTCTTATTATCTTCAGTCACCAAGAGTGTCAAACCTCCCGCCAATGTTAACCCATCTTAATTGCCAAAAAGCACATCTCAATCTCTCACTGATGAAAAATTGATGTGGCTGTGTTTTTTCCTCAGGTTTACATACAAAGTAAGTGGGATGCGGGAGCTCTCGAAGACATGGCCGCTGGGCTGTAAAACACAACCATTATCCCACCTTGACTGACAGGCCAAGCACCTCCCATCGTCTGTAGCATCACAACAGAGCCCATTGGCCACTGGTAATGAAAATTACATTTCCCCGTCACAGAAATCTAATTTTCTTAATAGCATACCAGTCTTTACACTGTAAAATATCCCTTTGATAGCAGTCCGTCCGTTGCATATGCACTTGTGTTTTGCCCAGCCTTGTGCTAAAGAAACTCAATTAGATCCAAACATTGAAACACAACAGATCCCGAGGGACAGTGTGATTTCTAAGAACATCTTTTAATGTCGGGCTTTTCCACTTCTCTAATGTACACAGGATCATCTTTAATTAATATTTAAAAAGAAGACTCTAACAATTAGATCAATTCTAATCAATTTATGGAAGTGGAAAGCAAATTGAAAATATTACACAATTAGATTTGACCGTGTTGATCTGTAAGGACGAGAAGAGGATCCGAGGAGGGGGTAAATACCAAACAGATACTAGAAGCCTTGTTTGATCTCTAGAATACGTTTTTTTATCATTGTTTAGAGTAAGCCATGCTATTAAATAGATATTAATCATGATTACTTTCAATATAACTGAAGATCATATACCTTAATGTATCAGTCCATTTTATACTCCAAAATTTTAAAAACAGGAACTATATTTTTCAAAATTATTTTTTCAACCTTCATATTTCTGCCAAGATTAATAAATCAATTTTTAGATTACCTACAGCTAATTAACTGGATATAGAAAGCACAACTGCTATCATTCGAGCAAGCCTATTTCAATAATGTATATCTCTGAGTTATTAATATTTCATGGAAAAATGCCTTAGAAATTCTTTTTTTGACAGATAGATATTGATTTTGTGCTATCTATCTACAATCCCTTTCATCTCTGGAATGACTTGAGTGAAAAATTAAATTGTCATTTTAGATACATTGGATTAGGTTGGCAGAAGAAGTCATTAAAAGCCTAAATATGCAGCACCTGTAATTAATTCAGTGACAGGTTCTGATATCTGCAGGGCTCGAGACAGTTGGTGAAGCAACAGGTGTATATGTAAAGTGGCTGCCCTTTCCTGCCCCCAGCTATCCATACGAAAAAAATCTCTTCGTGGAAGACACTAACAGCACCAGGAGTCTAGGACTGAATTCCTCTCTCTCACTGTTAGACATTTCACACATTGTGGGGCCTACAGTCTACAAATTTTTTTCAATGTTGATGTTTACATGTTTATCTTTTGATAAATCAATTATTCAAAATTAGAAATGAGATATACAATTTTATTTTTCAAAAAATTAAATCTCCAACAAAACTTCAATTCCATAGTTGTGATAATTATTACCCACATTTGCTTTGTGCATCAAATTTTCCACCACAGTTAAAAAAAACAAAGTATTAAATGTTGATTTTTTTTTTCTGAATGCCACATTGACATAACAAAATGTTGCTGTGTATTTAAGTTATTGTTGTAGTAGAATGAATATAATCTTTTGTTAGTTCCTAACCCTGACATGTCTATCTGTTGACAATATTGTCAGAATTCCCCTACTGACGATGACAACTGCCAAAACACAGGTGGGCTTGTCAGCAATAGGCCACCATGCACAGTCTGACAGTAAAACATAGGAAATCTTCTATATGGTGTAAGAGATACTGCAAAAATTACATAACTGATTACCAATCATATATTTACAAGCTTGCGCTCCAAATTTCATATGTCTTATTCTGCAAATTTACATATTCATGCCAAAGTGTAATTCAACTGATGAAATGCCCGTCACATCTGCAGATAGGGTTAAAGTTCAATTTGCAAAGGTCATGCACAGGTCATAGAGGTCAAGTAGGGTCAACAGTGATATCAATTAGTCATTAAGTATATAAATATTCTGTATGTTGTCATGGAGATTAAACAAATTTCAAGCTGTTTCAAATTTTCCTGAATCAGAGTTATACCAACTGCCTGAGTAACGGTGGTGATCTTAACATTCTGTTATATTCTTTCATTTGCTAGCTATGATGCCGTTATTTACTCTCAAGCCTTGGCTATCATTTCAGCATGCTAGCACTTAAGCAGTCCTGTGGAAATTATAGTCTTATAATCACCACCACAACTGGACATTGTGACCTTAGAAAAAGAATTTACTAACACCCCAGATCATAAGTCTTGCATAAGAATCCTGCAAACTGGTCCTTATGACTAACAAGTAAACAAAACTGAACAAATTTAAAAGAAATAGTAAGATTGCACATAATGTGAGACTATAGAATGAGGAATTTGTCTCAAGAGTTCAAAATAAATAGGCAAGTAATTTAGCCACCCAAAATGAAGTGGACAAGAGTTCAAAATAAATAGGCAAGTAATTTAGCCACCCAAAATGAAGTGGACAAGAGGTCAAAACTTACAGTATTTGTTGTAGTTTCTTATTTAAATGTATAAAGTGTCTAATTTATTATATATAGAAATGGATATAAAGATCTCAACCAGGAAAATGGTGCATAATACAAGATCACCACTCCCTTCCGCCTCCTCACATCTCTTGAATCATATATGACTTTGTGTACTGATCTATATTGACCCAGACAATGTTTCTTCTGATACATGAAGTACCAAGTCCTTTGTTTATCATGATAACTAGTAAGTGTGATAGATATTGCTCTCCTATGTGACTATCTGCTTTGATAACGGGCAGTACGTAGATGTTAAATCAGAAAAGACAGTATATTCATTTGGAAGTGTCTACAGGTTTGTCAAAAATACAGGAGTTCTTTCGGCCTAATTACTGGTGACATAAAAAAATAAAATAATTTTGTCTATTAAAAATTCAAGAAAAAAATATTGATTAAGTGACAAATGCAATGAGACAGATAAAAAGCTGTTTTGTTTTTCTAAAATTTGTGAGGGTCACTTACAATCTGTTGATGAATCATAACTAACATAAATAAATGTTTCAAGCAGATTATTGTAGCGGTTTTGAAAACTTCTTTCTATCAAATAGCTCCAAAATGACATTAACTGTATTGAAATAGAACATTATTGCTCTATCTAAACAGACAGAATCAAATGACATGTCAGTTTTAGCTAATTTAAATTTAATGATATTAATAAGACAATTTCTGGAAATATTTTGTCTCCATACAAAACAATCCATCATTAGGTATTTTAAAATGTAATATTTGCAATTGACACTGTGGAGATCTATTCAAAATTGATGCTAATTATACAACACATATCCCTAGCCTATAGTGTTAAGTTACGGAAAAGGCAGAAACTATATCTAATGAGAAACAAAGGTAGGATTGAATTTCTCAATTACTGAAAGTACTTGCAACAAAAATGACAGTTGTTGACTGGTAACATTCAGAGATTTTTAATGATTAATCTATGTTTCAACAAGCTGTATATTCTACGGTATCAAATGGTAGCTTACATCAGCTTAGTCATTGGTCCATGTCTAGGCTACAACAAATCTGTCTTATAATTAACTTCCTAACCACATATCTAATGTATGTCAGATATGTATATGTTGTGTTGTTGAAAAAATTTCTGAAGTCAGTTGATGTGAAAATTTTCAGTAAATTTAGCATAAATCACAATACCTATAAAATATCTTTATAAATATCAATTGATTTGTTTTTGATTTTTAGGTCTTCAATTTTTTTTCACACTTTTACATAAACTTTTGGAAGATCATGTCTACTTAAGTGCATTTATTAACAAAATGATATTATCCTCTTAACAAAAAACAAATAGATATTTACAAAAGACCTTAAGGTCAGCAAGGAAATAACAAATTCTTAGAGTGTATAAAATCATGAGTTGTACATAACTATATGACATCTGAATCTTATGGCAAAAGACATGACAAGAAAATTTTATGAAAACTTTAGATTCAGGATACACCGTATAATCTTAAATGATGTTACATGGATGCCATATGTCTGCTACAAAATAGACGCTTGTGCAATATGTCATCTTCATGTAGAGTTAAAATACATTTTAAAGGTAATTCTGTAAAGACAGTATCAGAAATGAAAATATCTCTAATATCTAACTTCTGTAGTGATACAGCAAATGCCATAAATTCATATACTATCTTACCGAGACACAAGCCTACAGTACAAAGTAATTCAACACTAGTCGAGAGATTCTTTACCCATAAGTCATTAAGACCAAATATCACTATGGACATTTAAAGCTTCATTAGAGACAAGAGGAAAAAGACACACATCCCCAGGGACAATCAATAACGAAAGTTTTCTCAATTGATGGTGTTTATATAACACAGTTGTGACGGTAACCCCCGAGACATTTTTATTAGTTCTGTCTTTTCGCCTGTAGGCTATCTAACAACGTCGCACTGAGATTGTTTGGGACAGAAACTGTGGGCCAAGCAGACAGCTGCCGGGCACTGTCAACAAAAGCCATCGTAATTGTTATCCTACGGTAATTATTTGGGTAAAAATCAAAACCGTCATTGAGACAAAAGTGAGATATTTTCCATTCTCAAGAAATCTATTCAATACAATATTAATCTATATGGTTTCATACCGTTCTGTCAGGCCAGCTCAGGTATTGATATTTGATGTAAGAATACAGACGTCTGTCGTGATCGTCTTTTGTGCCAGGTAACTAAATAGTGCTGAAAAGGTGTAACAAAAGGCTTAATCCCAGCGGACAAAGTGGGGGAGAGCCTTGACAATAGACCATCGCTCACAACCCACCGCGAGACCATACTGGGACAACACATTAATACAAGCAGCCAATCAAAAGCCACATTTTTATATCAATCTAGAAGAAACAATAGCAGCAAAGAGATAAGGAAAGCCACAGTATCCTTGATAGAGACGGAGAGTAATAATTTATGGCCTACGAGAACATTTTGATTATTATATTCATGCATCAATTTAGCAGACGACATTTCTTTCTCAGAGTCACATTGATTCAAAGATAAAAATTGTTGAGTGTTTTCAATGCTATGGTTACCAAGCAATGCTGAACAAGCATAGACAATAAGTTCTACATTTCAATTAGCCTGAGCGGTCAGGTAAATCGTATAGTGAGACATAGCTCAGTAGTTCATTTACCAGTCACAGTATGTCTTATCTTAATTCATCCGTAAAGCAACCAAGAAAATGACATGACAGACCAAAGTACACAAGAACAAACGTCCATACAAAGGACAAAACATTACGATGATCTTTAGACATTAAAAAATCTGATATGTGACTGCTCGCAATTTGCGAAGATTCAGGTGAAGAAATTTACCTGGACGTAATCTTCAGGTAACAGGTTTTGTTTGAATCTTAATGTATTTCTCATGTAGTGCTTAATCTTTGAAATTGGCTGGTGACATTTAGATAATAATCCATGATTACCAGAAGGAAATTTAGTAGAAAATTTGCAGATTGTTGGTGTATAATGAATGTATCAGGGTTGGGGTTGTACCCACAGGGCTGAACGATCATGTTTGGTACAGAAGCTGGGATATAAGTGATGAAGATAAAGAGAGATAATATCGCATCAAAACTATCCCCCTTCTGCAGAATTCATTAAAAAGACAAGATAATTATAGTATTGAGAAGTTGATAAGACAAGGTCGATCATCGCATACATCATTCTGTACGACTCAATATGGTAATTAACGGGTTAATACTTCAGCATAAATCGACAGTAATTGTCGCCAACAATAAGCATTACAGGTCGGCTTCAGCACCCTGTGTCTTCCTGTTGAAAGCCTCACTTTTTATGTTGCGTTTATCTCATTATGATAGCATTTGCTAGCTAACTACTACCTAATGGCAGTGTCTGTCCCGGCCACTTTTCAACCCAATCCCACCAAATCTTGGGTTGGTCGTCCTACTTAGGGTACGAGGCAAATTACACTCTGGTTACAATTCACAACAAGATTATAGCGAGTAATTACTGCCTGAAAATCTCGTACACAATGAATGATTACACATATTAACTGGCGATATTGTCGTTTCCTACAAACAATTACACTACTTCAGACTGTATGGCATTTCATGTGAATAACTTGCATCCTAAAGTAATTCATAAACATTTTACAAAATACTGACTTCTTTGGTCATATCACGCAGATTCAATTACTGCGGAGGTGATAGATGAAATTTTTTTTATGAATGTAAAAATTGAAATAAAATGATACTATAATGACAAATACTGATATATAACAACCTTTAAAATTTAAAGTTTCTAATTATTTTTTTCTTAGGTGATTTGTGTTTTTCTTAATAAAATGCCAAAATATATATATAGTCCAGATGGCAAGGCTTCAGGTTTACAAGGAGATGCCAAACTTACATCTATCCTTACAATTGTGATTACTCTATATAACAGTTATACAGACAAGTTGAGAGGTATCATATTTTACCCACACTGTCTAAAGTGATACATTGTCATACCTGACCTGATGTATTCTAATCCCCAGCCTCTTGATGTAAATTTATTAATAGTATAATTACTGATTTCAAGCAGTAGCGTTTAAAAAAAAAACTCACCAAATAGCCTTGAACATGCAAAATATACCTTATTCAAAGTGCAAATCAAGTTTTCTGAAAATCCAGTTAAACATCATCAGCTAATTCATTCTCTGTCCTTGTCATTATAAGACAGGTCAATTTAATCAGTACACATTTACTTAAACAGCACAGAGGTAATTAATCAGTTTCAGTCAATCATAGACAAACTCGTTATTCTAACCTAGACATTGTTAGTGTTTCAATGTCATTTCCAATATCTAACAAAAATTATAAATACAATCAGACTTCTTCGATTTTCTACGTCCTTTATAACCAACTTGTTAATTACTAATTTACGTATAATCAACAGCCACATAAAAAGTATATGGATCACGCAGTCACTATTTAACATAAAACTCGTCACTAAAAATATACGATTACTTATGTCAAAATTAAGAAAAAATAAAATAAAAATCTCATATCTTATATTTTTTTTTTACAGTCAAGTTTCTTTGAAGTTAAACAACTTTGATTTTAAGAATCTGTTCAAACAAAGTTTGTACAAACCATTACTCAAACTTTAAATGTAAACTTATTACCCAATCCATTCTTTATGGAGCACTGAAGTGTTGTAACATTGATCGAAATCAAACAGATAAATGTCTGTGAATCCCCAAGGTTATGTAACAGGGATGTTATCAAAACAAACTAAGGCATATATCGCCCCCCTTAGTACATACATACTTTAAATACATTTAAAGATTTTTACCTACCTTGAAGTAGCCGCTTTCTTCTGATATTTTATGAATTGAAACTAAAAAAGGATATCATATGAACATGGCCATTGTCAAAGCAGTCGGAGTTATTGTCCAGCCCTTCAGACTTCATTTGGAAGCTATCCGATGGTGAGCAGGAATGAATGGTGCTAGGAGATGGATGGTCAGCATGGAGCGGAGAATGGTTAGAAGAACGCATCTCTGAGAAGCCATATTCTCGTCCGTAGAAGTCAAATATGTTGGAATGCTGGAGTCCTGGATTTGGGATGGCCACACTGGTTGGGAGAACTGGAGGAATCAGGGCTTGGTAGCCAGAGGATGCAGGGTGTTGGTGGTGGTTGTCTCCATCTCCAACGTGACTTAGTACCATGGGATCCTGTCCTAGCAAGGCACGTGCAGCACGAGGGGACAGGCGAGTGTCCGTCACTTTGGTGCGCTTCTTTTTAGGTGTTTGATTGACCACCAATGGCAAGGCTTCCGTCTGCTCAGGTTCTACTCCCAATGGTGTGGAGGAATAAATGGCTGGAGTGTGAAGCATTGTGGGAGGGAAGTATGAGAATGGAGGAAGAGGGAAAGGCAATGGGTGATGAGATGGGCCCCGTAGAAGGTCTGGCGTAAGTCCTCGAGGAGTTTCAAAGGCACTGGAGGTGTTGTTCTCCAGGACTCGAGCTATGTTTCCAATATGATCATGGAAAGGCTCACGAACTGGAGAACTCCGCATTCCGAATAACGGCCTGTCATACGGTTTCACGTCCGGCTTTTCTTTAACAGTTTTGTGAGCACTGCCACCACTACTAACATTACTGTTGACATTACTCCCACCGTTTACATTACTGCTCTGTTTTTTCTTCTGTTCCTTTTCTTTGGGTTTTTCAACAGTCTTTGCAGATCCATCCTTCATATATTTATCCAACACTGTATCCACTGTGGAACTCACAACATCCACAAGTTGTGTCTTCAGCAAATTGGAGAAGTTGTGGATATCTACCTGTTGTAAAGGACCATTTTCGGTTGGCTTTGTCCCTTCCCTGGGTTCATCAACACCAGCTACCATGGAATTTTTTCGATCATTATCGGCTGATGTTTTATGCAGATTTGGTGGTGATGTTGAATAATTACTTTTGGGAAAAAGTTTGTTACAATTGTCTTTTTTGCTGTCATGGTTTACATATCTTTCGTCTGAGCCGTTCATGTCACCATCTTCCAGAGGTGTGTGTTCCTCTGTATAGAGGTCCATGTAACGTTTCTGTACATGCTGGAGCTGCTCCTGTAACTGTAACAGTTGATGTTGCAGCGCCATCTTCTCAAGCTTTCTATGTTTTCCTTCGGAATGTTCCAGCCATTTTGGCTGATACTGTTTACGCTTCTGTCGTCTGACTTCCAAATTGTTTGAACTATTATTATCTGAGGGTGTTGGCAACTGTTGCATGTTTGACAAAATGTTCTCAACACGTGCGCGTTTGGCAGCATTGCTGTTTTCTGTAACAAACATATCATTTTCATCACAATTATCCATATCATAACTATCTTCTCCTCCATTTGATTTCCTGTCTCCAGACATACTGAAGTCACTGTCGTCTCCTGATAAATCTGCGGAGTTAACAGATCTACGATCAAGTTCCTCTCTATATTCTTCCTCCAAGCTATTCATAGCAGTTGCCTCCTCATTCAAATCCTGATCTTCTGAAAGCTTGTCTGTAGTCTTGATGTTATTATTGTCACCCATCTTGTCTGTAAGATGTTTGTCTTTATGCTGAAGTATGCCGCGCAAGAGCTGTGACGTTTCCGTAATAACGGGATCACTTTTCACCATGTCAAGGCCGTTTTCAATACTGTCGGAATTCTTTTCCTGATTTTGTGTCATAAAGGAGTTTTGGTAAAAGAAATTGCCACAGCTGACTTTGGACAATGCTTGATCCTGACGGTCAATTGATTTCACTGATTCTGAATCATCCTTTTCTCTGACAAACTTTGGAATGTTGAGGTAGAAACCTTTATCCTGAAATCCGTTCTTGGGGCTCGGATCTCTGGCAGGGGAATACGAAAACTGTTCACCATTTAATATATGTCCTTGAGATGAGGTTGTCTCAAACACAGAGGTCATTCCCAAAGTGTGGTCAGTTAGGGACTACTGGACACTGATCACACATCTGGCTGACAACAGCACCTGCAAAAACACAAATTTAAATATTAATAACAAAGTTATTTGTGTTTCATTGTGATTTTAAATCTTCTTTCTTATGCAAGATAGAAAATAGCTCATATAAATATATATGTAACAAAGGTCATAATTTTCATCTGTGCCTCCATCAAGATTTGAACCCAAGACCTCTGGTGTGCTGGTTTCCCACTAAACCAATCAAACTGGCAGTATATTGTTGCTAGTATTTACCAGGGTTACATTTATATACCCGGGTATATCAAAGTGCATTGTAACACTGTAACGAAGCCTCATACAGAGTATTCTGCTGATATGAAGAAAAACTTAGTAGCATGACATGTGAATAGAATAAATTGACAGCATTTTTTCATTAAATCGTTTTGTTAACACACCTGAATTAATTAAAATGAAAATTCTACTAGATATTCCAAATGAAAACATATATTTCTAGATCACATAATTCGAACACCACAAACAGGCGAGACCATTATAAGCTTACTATCACTAATTTCTTTATTAAAGAGTCTTAAAGCAGTCTAAACAATCTTATTAAGAAATATTTTCCAATATGCTTTGGTAAATCAGATAAGTTACAGATGTGATTGAGATTAGCAAAGAGCGTTTCTAACACTGATCTCCCCCATCTCTGTCTCATTAATTGCTGTCTGGAAAACGGCTAAATTTTTCCTCAGCTGCTAATCTAGAAATGCCAATATTTTCCTCTGAGACATTTAATTTTGTAAAAAGATAAACACATGTTCTAAAAAAAAAAAAAAAAGAAGGAATATGGTCAATAAAATTTACAAAAATTAAAAGAGACTTGGTTCAATTTCTATAGCATCTTACGACTGTTAATTCAAATAACATGAAATATTAATTAAGAACAGTTGAGGATGACATATTTCCAGGAGTAAGAAATGTCACACTCTGAATTTGGCTTGTCTGATATTTCAAAAAAATAAAAAGAAAAAAAAGTGAAATCATGATATATATTCAATGTCTAAGTGCAATTTAATTAAAAATTTCCACTTATATTTTTTTTTGGGGATGAAAAATGAAAACCAAATATAAAATTGTTTTTAATCATAATCGCAGTAAGAAAATTTCTGTTATGATGTTTCGTTTCTGTATATTTGCTATTTTGTGAAAAATGATTAAACATCATAGTATTGAGTCTGTTTCTTTTTGTTAGAGCTGCTACTTTATATACAAAACACTAATAAGACATTTAAATATAGCGATCTTAATATTTTCAAAACTGCTTTGAAAAATACTTAAGAAAAATAATTGTCATTTCAAAAAAAAAAAATTAAATGAAAATGATTTCTAGAAAAACTGTAAAATATCTTCACCTTAAAAATTCAAAAATAAAAGAAAATTATCATTTCAGTTCATTAATTTATGAAATACTGAAAAAGTATCAAGTATAAACAACAGTGTGTGTATTATAAGTCCTGCCACAGGTACCTGTTACAATTTATTTACCCATGGCATATCTATATATATATAGCATCAACCCAATAGGGAAATAAGTTGTGACCAGCCCCTGTGAATCTTCCAAAACCATTTTTCCTATAACAGATGCTGTTATAAGTATATTTACCTTACATTGATTTACCTTTATAAGATAGTATATATATTCTGTTTCCTACAATATATAAAAATTATGCTTATATAGCAAATAAAATAAACACATAAACGCAAATAGTCTCTGAGAAGTTGAGATGAAATATTTATGAATAGCAAAAAAACATGATCATATTCACGAACAAATACATTTCATCAATAACATATGGTAAAACTTGTGGAATTTCTTTAATAATTCATCTAAACTTACTTCATAAGCTAAAATTTAGAAATGTAGGCATGTCATTTAAGAGCTCGGTAATGTGGTTTACAACACACATATATATAGTCATTAAATTATTTTTCTCAGTTTTCATAAATCCTTTAGGGAAATTTTCTATTAAAGATTTTTGAAAAGGACAATAAAACCTATTAAAACTTATCATCTTTTTGCATTATGAATTATATATGTAGACTTATCATGTATTTGCAGGTTAATATGAAAGGAAATTCTGCAAGAAAAATAGGTAAAATCAGTACTGTTGTTGATATTTTTATAAATGAAATCAAATTTCATGTAAAGTCTATTTTCATGATAATAATACTTTTCACATGTTAAAATTTATTACCTCCCTTGTTTGATCAATTTCAGCATGTATGACAGGGGAAAATACGAATCCAATTTACACTAAAACTTAACTATATATAGGACAGTTCAATTTTAACATAAAGTAAGACACATCACAATTTTTAGAATATCAATTAAAAAACAAAATGAAAATACCGACTCATTAATCAACATCCATTTATCAATCATCTGTGCAAGCGTTTAAAAAAACTTAGTCACTTCCGTATTTTCATTTGTAACAACAGTACTTTTAAAAGTAAAAGTAATATTTTCTTAATCAATGTAATTTTGTTGTCTAAATGTAATTAATTTTAGTCAGTACATTTAAATTTTGAATTGTAAAACGAAAACGAAATAATGCAGACATTTCCTTCTTTGCTCAAATACACTACGGTAACAGCAAACACTAAAAATAATCCTTTATTTTGTAAATGTTTAACAATATGTATATCATTACTCTGTTTGAACTCATGTCTCACAAAGTTGAAATATTTGCTTGACTGTACTCAGAACGTCCAGGATTTTGTCAGCGTGTCATTTCTTATTCAAGAAATGTCCAGGTGCTATCAAGAAGAATCAGTGCTGTTTTGTTCAGGTGTGACGGTGATGATAGCCAGTCACCCTTCATCTTTAAATGACCACAGGTTACGCAAGATAAACCACAACCACAGTCCAGGGAACCATAATCGGCACACCTGGCCTAATTTCTCCAAACTTGATTGACCGCGCTCAGTCAATTATTCGCGTGCGGGTCATTGTCTGGTTTTGCCCTCGGTACGGTTTAGTTATAAAGCCATTACGCAGGTGAACAATTACCTACCTGGGTCGCGTGGCAATTCTTTATCAGTTGTCGAGCTTGTCATATCAGTCGCACTTTTCCCTACCATTTAAACAGAGTTACGGTGATAACAAGTCTTACACAGTTCTCCCTACACAAAGAACCCTGCGCACCCGCGTTAATCAACCGGAACAACCCTCTCAGCGGTATGGACCGCATCTTAAAAATTCTTCATATTTTAATAGTCCGAAAGACAAATAAAAAAGAACGCCATGTTTTTGTTTTTAAGACGAACTTTAATTATTTAACACATGAGATATTAAATATCAGTTTCCCACATACAACTTGATATAAAAAAAATGTTCGGTTTTCAAGGGTGAAGACAGATACATAATGAGAGAAAGTCACAGATACAAATTTATCAGTTTCATTCAATACATTTTCATAATACTTCAAGGTTTCACTATTTAGTATTCTAATAAAACAATCTTTTAAATGCAAATTATGTGAAAGCATAAGAAACACTTTTGCTAAATATACTAAGAAATATTTTTTTAAGAAAGCATTTTTCCTAATCAAGTTCCGTTTTTCACTGTTTTATTCTAATAAACTTAAAATTTAAAAAAAAAAATGCAATAAATAATTGATAAGCGATGATTTAAAAAAAACATAATTAAGGTTAAATACAAATACTTTAATTTTAAAACATAAAGTTTTTTAAACTTTGGGCTGTGAATTCAAATTGATAACAAATTATCAAACCATGTTGATAACTAGAACATACTGATTGATAATCAATTGATTGCAACCATCGATCTCCAGTCCAGGTATATACACAAACTAAAAGCATGTGATGTTTTCTATTTTCATTTCTTGAGTTATCACTTATCAGAATGGCCTGCCGGAGCGGGCGTGATAGGACAAAGTTCCTTTGATTTATAAACTCTGCTTAATAGATATCGCCGATTAAATATGGAAAGGATGACGACAGCCATAGATTGTATAAATAAAATGTGTATATCTTCTGAATTTTATCAAAAGTATGTCGGTAGGTTTATAAGAAAATCTATTATTAAACGTAACGTAACGTGGTCAATTTATCATCTACAGTTTATCTACCCACAAATTTCCAGAAGATAACAGTTTGATATGAAACATACATGATTGTCACATTTCGGTGAAATGTGTGAAAAATTCCCTGTCAATTTCCTTTCCCAGTAAAAGATGAAATAGACATCTTGAGAACTGTGAAAATCAACCAGGCTATTTATTACACAAATATGTCTTATAACAGTTCAGTACAATTAATGACACTAACAATTAACGTTAATCATAAGAACTTATTGTCCAGTGTGATATCACCAATAAATGTATGTACTTACCAAAGATATCCTTTCTTTTTATCAGCTGACTTGCCAGAAAATATGGTTTGAAATTAATAGGCCTAGTTCCGTCGACAAGCTTATAGTGTCCACTACCACTGTTCACATACGGAAGAATAATTTGACTATTGTAGAATTTAATGTTTTAAATGAATTCCCCTTTGGAAAAAAATACGAGTTTAAGACACAACCCACTACACGCGACTCTCGCGAGCAGATGCAAATCCCATTCATTAACTACTCATGAAAACTCATCAAAGCCTTGTTCTGACAGCGGGCTTATTGGCCAGCCGTCTGTCAATGCTCGGGAACGCCCACAATTTAGCGGGCTCGCACCACAGATGATAATCGTTCTAGCGATGACACAAAATGGTATTTTATGAGGGATATGATACTGAGGCCGGGTTTAAGGATGTCAATCATTGCTTCTCATTATTTAATAAACATCTTCCAGCCAGAAAATGGCCGAGAGACACGATATGACAGAAAACGGCAATTCTCTATTGCCACACATGAAGTGTAATGCTAAGCGTGACTAAAAGATTGGAGGACTTTAAAGACCTAAATATATATTAACTAATTGATGACTGTTTCACATTACAATATGTACTATTGTTTATAATTTTGAAAATCCATTTCCAACCGTTCAGATGTAGACCTCCAATGCATGAATCATATGTTCTTTTAATTTTCAACATACACACACACACATATATATATTCATGTTTTTTTTATCACTGTTATGAAGACGATGACATTTTGTCTAGTTAACATGTAGGACTTTTTTTTTATAAAAAATTGAATTCATGTTTGACAAAATCCATGACTATCAATATCCTTAAAACAAAGACATCAGATGACTGATTTCGTGAATTTCTATAACCAGCTTAAAACACAAGCGACGATATTAAAATGTATGAAGGTTTCGTGGGTACGTAGTTCATTTCAATTGTAACGATTATTCACGCAAAAACGACAAGAATTCTTAACCTTTGCTTCCGAATTACAAATGTTTGTAACGTAGATTCACGTCTTGTCCGACTTGTCAATAATGTTTAAAAGAAAATAAAAACCTCTCTTAAAGTAACAAATTGGCAGCTCACGGAAAATTATATTTCATGTATTGTTTTTTAATTCCACAATTTAATGTAAAAAAAATACTACATATAAGAATGTAAAATAGTGGAAAAGATGGACTAAGTCTTGGTATACTATGTAATTTATATATACACGGATATCTGTTCATAGAAAAAAATTAACAGCTGCGTATTTTCACCTCTTTTCCAACTATAGAACTATAGAAGCCTTAACTTCCTTCCATTGAACCATTTGTCAGTTGCCAGACTTACACAACGAGGAGGAAAAAAAAACAAACAAACAATAAAAAAAGGATGGTGGATTTATATCCTTCATACAATTAGTCTTCTGGAGTATTATATATCTATTTACATAAGTAAGACAAATTCACATTGTTTAATGATTTTTCTGAATTTCGACTGTATACGTTCTTCTTTCTTTCTTTTCAAATATCCGACATCTCTCTAATTACAAACGAGACACATGTTGCTAAAGTTTTTCAGCGAAAACATTGACATTTTTATATCGATATAAGCCTTCATTGAATAAGAATGACTCTTGCACAGAAAAAAAATATTTCAGTGAATGAATCAACTATATGTGTATACGATACTTTTAAGATGTAATAGAGATACACGTACGTTTATTATATCCTTGATTGCTGACGTTTTAAAGAATACAACAGTGTCATACTCAACATATATATGTATGTCTGTATCTAAATACATATACGTCTTCATACGTCTCTACAAATAACTAATAATTTATTAATATTCGTGTACCTGTCAATTGCTTAAGAAAAGACACTTAATGAATCCACAAAGGTGAAATGAATTTAAGATAGCCAATGTTAGCTCCTCTAAACTTGGTTAACAAGACTTCTTACAACCATGATTAAAGTAAGATCGTTGTACATTGTAATTGTCTTACCTTTCGGATTTACCTTCCTCGCACTTTACCGATTTCCAAGATGACAAATACTACAGCTAGAATGAACTTTGACCTATTTATACGCATGCGCCTAGCTCATTCAATATGGCTGCCATGCTGGTGCAAGGGTCGAGGTGTTTACCAAGATATGTGTGTAGATTGACACTTTTAAGAAACTCACCATGGAAAAGAAAGGCAAGTTGGGACAAAATTGAATTCTCCTTCAAATGCAGAACACATCTTTATTCATGTAACCGCAAGTTACACAGGAAGTGCTTGTAAACCTAGATAAACATTCCGGTGACCCCCTTGAAGGACAGTAAACGACGTTTACCGGCTTTTGCTAAATCGAAACAAGATATTTCCAATGTCGTAAATCATTCCGTTTGTATAATCTTTGTCCCCCTCATTAAGTGTATTATCAACTATAATGGAATGGTGAAGTTTACGGGAGGTCACCGTGACCAGATTCATGAAACGATATCTGTCCTTATAGGTTATTTTTGCGTTAAGTCAATCAACATTCGATATTTCAAAAAGTCCCCAATATCCCCGATTAATCGTTAGATTTGTAGTGTTTACTATTGCTTATGATACCCCTTAATGTAGTGGGGATGAAGTCCATCAATTAGTCTTAGTTCATCAGAAATGAATGGCATCCGTTCAGAAAGGCAATTGAAAGGAGATTAGTTATCGTTTTACGAATGAAGGGAGGCAACCGTAAGTGTGGGCCTAAAGAAATGTAGGAGCTGAGCAAGGCTAAATATAGGACTTGTTCAAGTCCAAATTCAATGACACAATTTTATTGAAAGTGTAGGTATCAGTATAAAAAAATCCCCCGTACTTCAGGTTTCCTACAAAAGCAAAAAAATCTTTAATAATATACACATCATAATTTAAGGGTATTAATGAAGCTTTTTCATTAAAAAAATAGACTTCATTAAACAACTGTCTTTAGCTTTGAGTTTCAATACACTGTTATGCTTGCATTCTAAGCAAGTTCAGTAATAGTATGAAAATCATGAGGCAGCTTCTTAATTCGTCCCATGTCTTGTGCATTTTGTGTGACTTGTACTATACATTTCTGTAACAGGAGGGGGAAAATGTGCGTCCAGACTGGGTTTTTGAACCCGGGACCTTCTGAACTCTAGACAGATGCTTTACCTACTGAGCTAACTGGTTGCTGACGATCGACCCCATCCAGTTCCACTACATTCCTTCCTCCTTATTTTTAGTCTTTGCCCCCAAAGATATCACATCTAACATCCCAGGTTCGGGTATCCCCTTGTTAAGCACTCACCTACTGCTTGAAACTAGGTTTGGTCACAAGACCAAATGTAACAGGAGTGAAAAAATGCGCAGCCAGACCAGGGTTCAAACCCAGGACCTTCCGAACTCTAGACGGATGCTCTACCTACTGAGCTAACTTTAATTTTGTTTGAACCATTTCTTCCTATTTCACTTACATGTAGTCCTTGTTCATTATTATCCTAATTTGTTATAACTCCATGACAATAATTGATTATGTGGAGATCTATCAAAGTGTGACAAATTGTTGAAATTCAAGACTTGTACCATACATGCTCCAACTGATTGAATACTGTATTCCGAGTTTCAAAATACAAGAGGGGAACAGTGGTGTGACTTCAAATCCTAATGATGAAGGATGTTCTCAGATGTTTTCCCATTGATTCTAGTCACTTAAGTGTCTGACCGATTGGGTAATCTCTGGAAACTTTATTCACTAAAAATGAGTTCCTTCATGTGAGAAAATAATTTTTTAAAGTTCATTGTGAATTTAAAGAAACCAGGAAGAAAGTTGAACTACATTATTTTTCTTATTGTATTTAAACTCTCAAAAGCATACCTGCACTGTCTCTGGACTTTTGTTTGTATGTAATGTTTCCCTGATTACAATTACAAAGCATAAAATTATTTACCAAATGAAAAACATACTTGACACGTTACTGGTATTGAAAAAAAATACCCACCGGGATTGACAATATTGACAACTTTGGTATTCTGTTTGGTTTAGATATTCGGTTTTAGGACATGTGTCAACTTAATATACAGAGACTAATACCAGTAAATAGTTCAGTTTGTCAGAATGGATATATTGTACAAGGGGAAGTAACTGTATAAGTTAAATATTTTACACTCTTTGTAGCACAGTAATAGTCTGGCAGGAACGTCTAAGAAGCAGATTGTTTGAATTCTTTAGTACTGTTGCTAGGATGATAAATTGATACATAATGAATCCTTTGACCATGGATATTGAATGGATCTTTACAAAATGATTGTGGCTCTGTTGAGGCAGAAAATAGGGGATACATCTTTGGCCATCTTTTCACTTACTGTTTTAGATCATCATCATCAAAATGATGGGCTGTTGTGCCTTGGTCTTGTTATTGCTATTTCTTTAGAATTATTAATGGTTCATTCCAAAATTTCATATGTAATTTCCCCTTTGTCTGTTTTTGTGTCCTTTAAATATTAGGACTATCAGCGAAAAAAAAAAAAAAAAACAAGATGGCTGCCTGGCGGCCATCCAAGATTTTGATGTAAGCTTATCATTCTTTCTTGAAAGGGATGGAAAGTTCTTTCCCAAATGTCATTTGTAGGTCCCCCTTGGTCCGTATTTTTGTTCTTTTGATTTTAGGACTAATCAGAAAAACTAAATGGTCAACATATGGCCCTCTTGGATTTTGACAATGTAAGATTATTGCTTTTTTTTTTGAAAGAACTGAATAGACAATTCTACCTGAATTTCATACGTTCATATGTAGGTTCCTGTTCATCACTAGTTGTGCTCTTTTGATTTTAGAGCTCATCAAAAAGGCTAAATGACTGGCAGGCCGCCATCTTTGATTTTGAAAAAGAAAATTTGTTACCAATATTTATTGAAAAGTGATGGACTGTTCTTTCACAAATCCCACACATAGGTTCCCCATGGTTCTTTGTTGTGTACTTTTCATTTTAGGACTTATCAGAAAAACAAAATGGTTGATTGGTGGCCATCTTGGATTCGACAGTTCAAGATTATTATTGCTAAGTCTTGAGAGGTGTTTTCACTTTTCATGTTATTAAAAAGCAAAGCACGAGAAAGAAGAAAAATGAAGGGGAAAGATCAAACTGTTTAAAGAACAAATAAAGATCAAACCATGATGGATGCCAAGGTTCTGCTGATTTTATTTATGGTGGTTTGGTAACACATGTGTAAAGAATGGGTGGAAGTCCACTTTGTAAGCATGACAGAGGCAAATAATTCAATTTAGGGAAAAAAATAAAAAAAATTGCCAAGGTCATTGGATGATCCAACTTTTAAGATAAGTCTCTGTTATATGTAAGTCTCGTTACTGAATTTTAGGATATTCTCCAGTGTAATTCTTTGATCCAAAATGCATTATATTATTTAGACAATATAAACTGGAGTCACCGTGGGATGGTGCTCTTGACGTGTTAGCTTCTACATTATATTTGGTCAGATTTATTATAGGCATTGCGTTGTAAACGTTATACAATTTCTTTCTGCTGTGTACGTCAAACTGGAGACAATGAGGAGACAGTCAGGCCAGGATCAATAATAACTTATTATAGATAGTAGTGCTAAAAAACACAAAAGAAAGATCTACATGACGATAATGGTCAACAGAAGTTGTAATGCCAGTCTGTAGACCAAGTATGTGACCACGATGGAGTCATTAGCAGTACATTAAAAGGACAGGTTTTGAGACGGCCATTTATTCTACAAGGAAATGATAATGGAGCACCCTTTCCTTGATTCTATTTACACTCTTTCAGAAACAGACATACACTATATCTTTTTTCACTGTTAAAAGGAAATGTCGTTCTGGTCATATTTCTTTTATTTTTCCTTGCATGTATGAATAATATGACAGTAAATTGACAAAGTAGGTGGAATACCAAGGCTGCGAGGAATCGCCTTTTACTTCTGTTGTAATTTCTTGTCAAGACATGAAATATTCAGATGCAGTAACAGAAGAGTAATGTGTGAAGTTATATGTGTCCCTGGGGAGTCTCTGAATTTTTATGTGTCATGACCCAGTTGACAAACTTTCTACTCTGATGGAGCCACCATTTTATCTTGGCATGAGAAGTGATATATTGTTATCTGATAGTTATAGAACATAAGATGAAAAACAATGTTGATTATCATTATTAACTTAATTCATTTCATAACAATCACAAAACAAGCTATCAGCTGATTGAGGCAAGTGAGGGATCTTAATGTGGGAGGAAACCAGAGTACGGGGGAAAGCAAGCATGGTCGGAAAGATGACCCCCAATCTTTTCACATCAGTATCAGGAATCAAACCCTGGACCATAATCACTGGTTGAGAGCTTTCAATGAAATATAAATAAATAGTCCTATTTATCCTTTCTGATGATACATTTATCTGTAAAGTCATAAACACAATTTCTCACCAGTATTCCCTTTAGCACTATATCATTACAGAACAGTTAAGGTCATGACCATTTATTGACATAATTATGTTTATTGAAATGACATCCTGACAGATTTTAATCACACTTCATTCCCCAATTTGATATTCATAAACATGCCTTGAAGAAGTTTGATTTTAATGTCACAAAATTAAGGTGAAAGATTGATTCAACAATTTATTTCTGAATGGAATTTTTTTATTAAAATTTCTAAAAAGGTTAGGTATCAGACTATTTTGAACAAGTTTAATTTTCTGCATTACAAGGAGTACTTAAATTCACTAACCAGTTGACATACTATTCCATCAATGTATTACATTGTTTTGGGATGAAAGGGATTTTATAATTTGTGATGCTTCCTTTGTAGATTATAAAGTAAAGTAAAAACATCTGTTGGATTATGTTATCAAACATTCAAATTTTGGAGCCTTGTGGCTATTTCAATTTTTTTTTCAGAATTTCACCATAATGAAATTTTCTATGTATCCCATAGACATTGCTAAAATGTCCCAAGTTTCAATTTGTTTGTTTTTAAACAAAGTCTTATCTCTGTGAAGTGTATGTCATCCTTTTTCGTTTTCAAGGCCTCGTGAAAGCCTTGGATATCAGTTTGTCAATATACCATTAACTCTGTTAGGATCATTAATGATTGAATAGTGATCTGCTCCAAACAATTTTATCGTTATATGTTTGCCTTCAAGACAGGAAATTTATTACTTATTTAACACATATTTTCTTTCACATTTTAGATCAATAACTTGGCCAAAGAGAAACATCCTTCATGTGGTAAGTTTCTTTTTAATGTTGTGGTGCCAAGTAATGCGTTGATGATTCTTGTGATGTGAAATGTAATTGTAATTTATTCAGATGACAAATAAAAAGTACAAGCTACTTGCTATTTATTGAAGAAACTTGTTCACGTGAATTTCTCAACATTTATTTCCCATGAAGGTTGATACAGAAATACATGATTAACGTGTGTACTTTTACTGGTTCTAGCTGAAAGCTTTATGTAAATGCATGCTTTTATTGGTGATGTCTTATCACACGCCATGAGTTAACACGCTACTTTTGCTCTCTGGCCATCAAATTGGAAAGATCAATTAATCTGGTTGTGTGATAAGGATCAGCCATTTTGTAGAATGATTTTAAATGTCTTCTCGAGTATTGGGAGTCGTTAGTGTTGAATATGTTGTCCCATATTGTTTATTAATGTTGTACCTTGGATATAATGATTGTGTAAGAAAATGGGATATGGTTGTAAAATAACATAACTTTGTATTTATCATACTGTAGTGTTTACTGGTATCATACTGCAGGAATTATGTAACAATTAAAAATTCTCTTACTTTCTTTTGATTTATACATGTAAAAAAGTAGCATCTTCCTCAGTGAGATAGACCCTTTTTCCTAGTTTGATATGAATTTCATTCTGAAAAAGACCTTCTAGTTTTCTTTCATTTCTAGTTATTTGAATAAATCATGTTTAAACAGAAATTTCATATTGTTATCAGGTTCCTTTTAAATATTATAGCAAGTAAATATCTAAAATTGATGAAATTCCATTCATCTCAAGGCTGTACTAAAAAAGATGGAATATTTGATGAATGCAGTGGGATGGGTTAAATTAGTTAAAAAAAAATATTTGGAGATACAGTGAAAAGCTAGTCAAGTAAAAGTATATCAGAGTTTGTTCTACAGAATTGTGTACAGTTTCTATTGTTTTTTATATATTGCTGTTAAATATCTGAAGGATTTTTGTGTTATTAAGTAAACCTCTGTAGGTATACAATATAAACCGGTATATGTGAATTGCAAAAGATATTTGGAAGAAGATATTTCAATGTTTTGTCATATTTTCTTTCAGCTACAAGACAAGTATCACCATTGAAACATTCAGAAAACCTGAGATTGTAAGTTTTTTGAGGAACTGTACAGGTCCTTTGTACCGGGAATGGTCAGTTTTATGAGAAATGTATACAAAACATATTTCAAATAAATAATCTAAGTGAAAAAAGGTGTGAAAATTTCAATAAAAAGATACTTTAGTTGTACAGTTATAAATTATATATATTTTGGATAATTTGAAATTCATTAATTATGTACTTATAATTGATATATTTTGTGTACACAGATACATGTATCAGTAAACTTGTATCAAGATAAATAATTCCAGAAAAATTGGATGGTCTCTTTCTGGAGTTTCTAGCATTAGTTTAAAACTTGGTTTTATAATTTTAGATCTGTTTTAATTAAGTACATAGAAGTTTGACAGAACTTCTTCAGAATTATAGAAAATTTGCATGTTATGCAAAACTTTGGACCTGATGCAGGCTTGTGTTTATTTTTTCCACTTTGCAATGTCATCGAAATACTTTTAAGATCACATTTGAGGCAACTTATTTTTGAATGATGATTTGTTACCTGTGTGTTAATTAGAAAAAAAAATATGCAAAAACATTGTATAAAGACTATACTCTATTTATTTATATTATGTTCCAGTAAAACATATCAACCCCATCCACGATAACTCCGGGTAACAATCACTTTTGCTCTCTGTACCCCTGGAACCATCATTGATACTCCATTGATTACGATCACTTTCGCTTTGTGCACCCTTGGAACCGTTCTCGATACTCCAAGGGTTACGATCGCTTTCGCTCTCTGTACCCCTGGAACCATCTTTGATACTACAGGGGTTACGATCACTTTTTCTCTCTTCACCCCTTGAACCATCCTCAATACTCCAGGGGTTACAATCACTTTTGCTCTCTGCACCCCTGGAACCATCCTCGATACTCCAGGGGTTACGACCACTTTTGCTCTCTGCACCCCTGGAACCATCCTCAATACTACAGGGGTTACGATCACATTTCCTCTCTGCAACCCTGGAACCATCCTCGATACTACAGGGGTTACGATCACTTTTGCTCTCTGTAACCCTGAAACCGTCCTCGATACTCCAGGGGTTACAATCTTTTTTTTTTAGCTGTCTTCACCCCATGGATAGAACTGATCTACCAGTATTTTTGAGTCTTGGGGACAAGGGGTCAAGCAGATGCTTAACTGGAATAGTATTTTGCAATACTGTAAAATTTTAATTGATTTTTTTGTTGTTTTTTGTTTGTTTTTTAGACTCCAAAATGTTTCGAAGCTTCAGGTTGGACGTGGAGGTAGACAAAGTTTCCATCAGTCAGCGGTTTTTTGTAAGTCTATAATCATGACTGATTTTGTTTTTTCACTTTTCCAAAGTCTTACTGATAACTATTATACAACAATTTTGCAAAAACGTACGTTAATGTAAATAAGGTATTACAAGTTGGGACACATAGACCCTTTTGGAATTTTCCCAGTCAACATGTATACATGTGGAATACATGCTTTGATACAGCAGAAAGCGTTTAACTATGACGGTCACCATATACCTCAGGCATCATTTACTTACTTGTTACAGAATCATAACAGTTAGACTTAATAATGATAGGAGAGAAACTCATATTTTCAAATTTTTGAATATCCTTTTTTGATGAAAAAATTGTTGTAAATTACTGTAAATGCATTAATTTAAGATTAGGTTGCATATCATCACAGGTAATGTGTCATTATGTATAATGTTAACTTGATTTATTTACAACAAATTCAAAAAAAGTTGTTTAGACTTATACTTATTGTCCTTGTTGTCCTGGATTTAAGCGAGTGATGGTCTTATTGTGGGAGGAAACCTGAGTATCTGGGGAAAACCCACCTAGTTGCCCAGGTGACACTTTTCACCTCCATTTTGGGAATCGAAACCTGAATGGCTAGGTGAAAAGTGAATGTGATACCACTGCGTCAACCAGTATAACTATGTTACAATAGTGGAAACACTATTATAAAATTGTTTACATTGTAGTTTTAATGTTACTTGTAAATGAAGTGCAATTTGTGATACTGTATGGTCTCCGTTTCTTACGAACAGATGATGAGTTTAAGATAGTCAACACACCAACATTTGCAGAATCTGTTACAGAGGGAGATGTCCGCTGGGAAAAAGGTAAGCGTTTTTTTCGTGAGGTTCACTGAGAATAAGGTAAAATACAATCTTGTCTGAGAGTTGCCTGAGAAAGGATAAAAAACATTCAAATGAAGGGTTGCTAGAAAAAGAAAAACCACGAAGGAATTATAGAGCCTGTAAACAAACCTAAGTAAGTTTCAAATTCTGTCTAGAATAATTGTCTTTTTATTCGTACATTTCTGGGAAAAAAATGATGATTGAACAGATTAATGATAGCCTTCAAAGAAAATTATAAGCCCTTGTGGAAAACATATTAAAGTTGTGGTGGTACAAAAATAAAGGAAGGAAAGGCTGTGCATGACAGTCGCTAATATTTCATACCTTTTTGTCACTTTTTCGAGATTTAAAAAATTTTTCCAAATATTTGTTAACAGCTGTTGGAGATTATGTTAAAGAAGATGATGTTGTGTGTGAAATTGAAACAGACAAGGTGAGTTGTTGAAGGTGCTGGTTTGTAACATTGTCAGAGCAAGGAATCTATTACCATGTACTTGTGTTAAAAACCAGTTTATCTCAATAAAGCACAGATACATGATGAACGGTTCGCATGAGAAGTTACAGAATAGCAGCCTTAGAGATGTTAAACACATATAGGTGATACATACCATGCTTCAGTTGTCGAGTAATGTTGCCTGACAGACTGATTGGAGATGGAACAATTTATGAATAGAGGGAAATATTTCTTTGCTTTGAATATGAAAAATACCTTGTCTTGTCATTCACAAATAAAAGATTTATGACTTTCAAAAATTTTTATCACCTGCAACTATGTGATATTATTTACAAAAGGGAAAAAGGCCTTCAGAGAGTACCTAATCTGTTGTGTGAAATATGACTGTATGGTTTTAGAATTTTCTTTAAGGTGCAGAAACAGACTAGAACAGATAGAAATGTTTTTTTTCCAATTGCTAGTGTCATTGATTTATTGTATTTTTTATCATTAAATTGGCCAAAATTATTCTCCATCATGGTCAAAAATGTCCCTGGTACCAGTCTTACTTTTTATAGTCATTTTGTCTGGTCTTTTTGGTCTAAGGGGAGACAACTTATCTGTTTTGGTTTGTTAAACAAGCAGACTGTTTTCCAGGTTTAGTTTGTATGAGTTATGAACTGTTGTGTTATTGGTTACAGACATCTATCCCAGTGCCCAGCCCTGCAGCAGGCTATGTGGAAGAGCTGTTGGTGCAGGACGGAGACAGGGTGGAGCCTCATCAACCTCTCTTCAAACTTAAACTTTCGGGTCAGTCAGTTAGGGACCTTCCTGGTATCATTGGCGGTTAGATTAAAGTAGGTTGCCAGGCAACAGGTCCTGGTATTGACTCTGAATGTAATTTGTTACCATTCTAGTTCAACTGTATACTTTCACAGTTAAAGTAAAATTCACTCTCAATGTCTAGCAGGATTGGGTTTGACTGAGAGATTTATTGTCAAGGCTCTAACATGAAAACATACAAAATTCTTACCCCTTTACTATCTATGACATTAGTTTAAACAATATTTTTATTCAGTAATAAGCATTTAATTACAGACAGGTACGCATAATCTTATGGGATGGGAAAACAAGCTTAAAGCTTATATTAATTCCTTTCCCATGTACATACAAAGACAAATATAAATCGGAAATGGAACACCTAACATCGACATTGGATGAAAAAGTAATATTTGGACATAACAATAAAACATATTAACTTACGTATACGCACATGTGGTGGATAGAATTACAAAATGTAATTTACAACTTAAGTAGTGGCGCCTTAATTTATTGGTATGTAAAAAAGGTTACCTTTCAAAGCTCCATTCAGATCTATGAAACAATACATAATGTACAGTTTTATAATAAGAATTAAAGGACAAAAAATATTAGGTAAAACGTTTACTAAGCTTGATATAATTTTGCACGGTCAAGAATATTTGTTCATTTTTCTGTTTAGAGTAAGTGTCGTTTCCCCATAATAGAGTTTTTTCAGTTAGAGTAATATCTAGTTGAAGTAAAGTATTTTGTCGAATTATGTTATAATTAGCACAAGACAATAAAAAATGGTGGGTACTTTCTACTAACCCGCATGAACAAAATGGACTTTCTTCCAGATTTCTTAAGTATAAATGTTGTTTGAGATTACTGCATTTAAGTCTCAATCGTGTATGTAAAATTTGAAGGTTTCTACTTCCAATATTAAAATAGTGTGGAATCATTACATTTTCTTTTTGTAAAAATCTTTTGATAATCCTGACAGACGGATTTTCGCGAATGTCGATTGGTAAAGAATTCCATAAATGTACTGAAGAATTTAAAAAAGATGTTTTATAAAACTGAGTCCTGCAATTAATTAATAGTAAATTGTTTGAATTTCTAGTATTATGTCTGTGGGTATCTGATACCTTACTTGGAATTAGACTGGATAGATAAAATGGAGTTTTCTTATGATACATTTTATGAAACTGCAAGAGTTTATGATTTTCCCGTCTTTTAGAAAGTTTTTCCCAACCCACATCTTTATACAATAAACTAACACTTGACAATTTAGTAGCACCTGTAACTATTCTTGCAGCTTCTATTTGGATGTTTTCTAAATTTTGACATAAATAATTGGGTAAATTATCCCAAACTACGTCAGAATATTCCAAAATAGGTCTGATAAAAGCAAAATATATTGTTTGGAGAGAATTCCTATCAAGTATGTTTTTTAAATTTCTTAAAACCGCTAGTCTTGGTGACACTTTCTTTAATATGTAATCAGTATGATTTTTCCATGTACCATCATCAGAAAATAACACCCCTAAATGCTTATGAGATTTTACATTAGTTACATTGACATTGTCCATAGTGATAGGATCATAAATTCCTGGTATAGTTTTTCGGCTAATTAATAAAGATTCTGTCTTGTCTGGATTAAATTTTACTAACCACTTATTTGCCCATACATGTATTTTTGAAAGATCATTATTGATGGTATTAATAGCAATCGTGGGATTTTCAACTATGATATACAATGCTGTGTCATCAGCAAATAACTTTATTTTACAACTAATATCATTCACTATATCATTAATATATACTAAAAAGAAGAGAGGACCTAATATTGAACCTTGAGGTACACCTGCTTTGATATTTTGGGTTTCAGAGAAAATACCATTTATAACAACCCTTTGACTTCTGTCAGTTAAATAATTTTTGCACCAAGATAGCAATTTACCAGAAACGCCAGATTTTTCCAATTTATGTATAAGACCCCTGTGCCAAACCCTATCAAACGCTTTACTTATATCACAGAATACGGCAATGATTTCTTTACCCGCGTCTAAAGCCCTCCCAATATCATTTGTAATGTCTAATAATTGATTTGTTGCAGAATCCCCAGGTGTGAAGCCCGATTGACAATTTGTAAAATAATTTGTATCTCTAAAAAAATTGTAAAGATGTTTAAAAATACACCTTTCCATTAGTTTGCCAACGTTACTTATCAAAGATATAGGTCTATAGTTTGAAACAACGGATTTGTCACCTTTTTTAAAAACTGGTGTAACATTAGCGACTTTCCATATAGAAGGATATATACCACAGTCGATAGATTTGTTAAACAATTTAGAAAGAATTGAAATAATAGACCCTGTCTTTGCTTCCTTAATAATTCTTGGACTCATTTTATCTGGACCAGAAGCTTTAGAAGTATCTAACTTATTTATTGCATCTTCAACATCTTGTTCAGTGATATATATATCTATGACATTAATCAAAGAAAGCTTTTTTGAGACGTGATGATTCAAAGAGTCCACTATGAAGGTGATGACTACAGCCAAAGACGGAGGAATGGGGCAAAAATGGGAACGAGGGAATAATGTCATTGATACAGTTCACAAAGACATTAAATATTTTAATATATGTCCTGTCATTTCCTCTTCAATATTGTTATTTTTGTGCTGTATATATCTGCTGACAGTCACAAATCTTTATTCCTTAGTGTCTTAGGTACTTCTAATATTGCTTTAAATTTCATCTTTTTTCCTATTTTTTTTCGTCATAGCCTGAACAACATCTAGTAATAGTATGGATCTAGTAAAATCATAGATGTACTCGAGGCTTTATTTTGGTGGTTTTTCAAAAAAATACTATTTCGTTCACAAATCATAAAATAGCTTGATAAATCTACTTATACTCATTTGAACAGCTCAGGGACATAAAGAATTGTGGATTAAAAGTCAATGAAAGTAAATCACCCTTGAAAATTGATGATTTTACAATAGTCAACATTGTGAAGACAGAATCAGTTAAGTAAGGTCACCGGCTGATGTTATTTACTCTCAATAAATTGCTGAATGAACGTTTTATGTAATTGAAAATTGTACTGGATTCTTGATGTATAATCATTTCATCTTTTTTTGTTTTTTTTTTTTTATATCTTAAGACATTTGAATTGTACATTCATGGAATTGTTTCTATGATAGGTGATGCACCAGCTGCCAGTGCTGAAAAAGTGGCTTCTGAACCTGCCCCGAATGCAACAACTGAATCAGCTCCTGCTGCCCCTGCAGCAGGAAGTGGCCCTATTCCCACCACACCCCCACCAGTGCAGCCTCTGCCCTCAGCACCCACAGCATCTGTCCCTGTAGCTACTATCAAACCTACACAAGCCACTCCCCAGAGCACTGCAGGGCCCGTGGGAGGGGCCAGGACAGAGACAAGGGTAGGCATTAGGGGTGCACAAGACTTATGCGATGAAAATTTATAACTGACTTCTAGCATAGTTAGTAAGAAACCAAATAATAAACCATGGATTTCATAGTTAATGTCAAACATCCTTTTCCAGATCTTCTGACACAAGGAATTTCTCCACATGGAGTGATTTTCACGAATATAACTACAACTACAAATTCTTTTGTTTTTGACAGGTGAAGATGAACAGAATGCGGTTGAGGATTGCAGAGCGTCTTAAAGAGGCCCAGAATACATGTGCTATGTTAACAACTTTTAATGAGATTGACATGAGGTAGGCTATTAACCAATCATTGTAGGTAAACTACAGGTTATCTGTTAATATTTAACTCTTGTCACCATCCCTCTAGGAAAATAGAGCTTAGTAAGTTCTGAAAATTGATGTTTTAAAAAAATCTGCATTAGGAGTGTCAAAGTCTATAACATATGAATACACACACTTTACAAAAATTAATGTTGGTGTCAAAAGAAGCCAACATTATGTTTCTGTGTACTTACAAATATAACATCTGTCTAAAGCAGCCTTCCTGTATGGAATAGATCTGCTAAAGGTGATAGAGATATATCTTACTAGTCATTGAGACATCATTAGTATGTCTGAGGTTGTACTATAGCAAACTTGTATTAAGAGCCATTCAATAGATTTGAACAATGAGCATTGAAAAATTATTTCATTTCATTGCAGCAACATAATGGACATGAGAAGCTGCTATAAGGATGCTTTCCAGAAAAAATATGGCTTGAAGCTTGGATTTATGTCGGCCTTTGTGAAAGCCTCTGCTTTTGCACTTGAAGATCAACCTGCTGTGAACGCAGTTATAGACGATAAAGAAATAGTGTACAGAGACTACATAGACATTTCTGTAGCGGTGTCTACTCCAAAGGTATACAGTAAAACTTGTTTACAACAAACTACTAAAGCCCTGTGATTATGACACATTATGACTATTGACTAGTTTTGTCTAAACTGTTTCATTAGATACTGTCATCTTCAAGATTATGAAACCTTTAAAATTCTTGCCTTTTGGAAGAGTTTTACTAGCCCTAAAAATTGAATTCCAAGGTGTTGGGCAACATGAATGATACACCTCTAATCCAATGACTATAAATCTCAGGTCAATGAAATTGTTCATATCATGTCACTTGATTATGAATTGTATTTATAGCTTGTCAGATTACCTGGTATTTGGTCACCAGACTTTGTTGTAAATTGGTTTTACTGTACAAATACTCCCATATTTCGTCAATTGTGTCCTTGGATTTTTACCCTGAAGAGAAAATTTTGTGTTTTGAAAGTGTCATTGCTGGAAAATTTATTTTTCAAGTGTTCTGATATATAGTATATGGCACCTCTGTATAACTACAACCGGGTGAGTATTTAAACATCAGTATGTTTTGTATGGCGTGACGTTATCATTGCTCATATTATGGTAAGTACTACAAAATTTCCGTTTTTCTGTGTGTACATAGGCAGTCTGAAAATAGTGGTGCTTTCCTCAAATATTAGAGAGATAATTAACCTTGGGATCAAGTTATTTGACTCATGATATACATTTGGTTTCAGAAGAACAAGGATAAAAAAATAAATGTCACTTGGCCTGATTGTTCCTTTTACGAAAACTTTAAAAAACTCACAAGTCCAGGAGTTTACTGAAGTGGGATTTGATAAATCTTTAATAGGGGTTATTGTGGTAGTATTTAGGATTGGACATTTTTTTATTTGTTATGAACATTTAAACGAAGGATATAAAAATTAACCGCCGAGATCTATTTTGTTATCATTCAAACAATAGTAATGATTGCTTTGTATTTTCAGGGCTTGGTTGTGCCAGTGTTACGGAATGTAGCAAAGATGAACTATGCTGATATAGAAATAGAAATAGCTGCTTTAGGAGAAAAGGTAAGAATGACAACAGGATGGTATTTCTGGGTACGTAATGTAACACATGACTGTCTTGACTGGTCTGTATAGCAGAGACCATTATCTAAACTGATAACCTCAAGGACCATAACTCCTTTACTAGTGCTTATCCAGAGCAAGATCTGACGTGATTGGCTATAGTCACAATTCTCAATAGACAATAAGGTCACAGCAAAGGGTCAAATATTGAATTTTTGTCCTTTGTTTTGTAGATAATTATGTCAATTTCTACTGTAGTGACAAGACTAAAACAAAAGCTAGAACAATTAGAGACAAGTTGGTATAACTGTGTATGATGTAAATCAGTTTCCAACCAATATAATTATTTTCTTTGTGGTGTTCAGGCTCGGGCTGGTGCCTTAGCAATAGAAGACATGGATGGAGGCACATTCACGATTAGTAATGGAGGTGTGTTTGGCTCTCTGTTTGGAACACCAATTATCAATCCTCCACAGTCCGCTATCCTTGGAATGCATCGTATAGACCAAAAGGCTGTAGTTGTCAACGGGAAGGTATGTAGATAGACAGAAGGTTGTAGTTGTCAACAGAAAGGTATGTAGATAGACAGAAGGTTGTAGTTGTCAATGGGAAGGTATGTAGATAGACAGAAGGTTGTAGTTGTCAACAGAAAGGTATGTAGATAGACAGAAGGTTGTAGTTGTCAATAGAAAGGTATGTAGATAGACAGAAGGTTGTAGTTGTCAACAGAAAGGTATGTAGATAGACAGAAGGTTGTAGTTGTCAACAGAAAGGTATGTAGATAGACAGAAGGTTGTAGTTGTCAGTGGGAAGGTATGTAGATAGACAGAAGGTTGTTGTCAATAGAAAGGTATGTAGATAGACAGAAGGTTGTGGTTGTCAACAGAAAGGTATGTAGATAGACAGAAGGTTGTAGTTGTCAACAGAAAGGTATGTAGATAGACAGAAGGTTGTTGTCAATAGAAAGGTATGTAGATAGACAGAAGGTTATAGTTGTCAACAGAAAGGTATGTAGATAGACAGAAGGTTGTTGTTGTCAACAGAAAGGTATGTAGATAGACAGAAGGTTGTAGTTGTCAACAGAAAGGTATGTAGATAGACAGAAGGTTGTTGTCAATAGAAAGGTATGTAGATAGACAGAAGGTTATAGTTGTCAACAGAAAGGTATGTAGATAGACAGAAGGTTGTAGTTGTCTACATAAAGGTATGTAGATAGACAGAAGGTTGTGGTTGTCAACAGAAAGGTATGTAGATAGACAGAAGGTTGTAGTTGTCAACAGAAAGGTATGTAGATAGACAGAAGGTTGTTGTCAACAGAAAGGTATGTAGATAGACAGAAGGTTGTAGTTGTCAACAGAAAGGTATGTAGATAGACAGAAGGTTGTAGTTGTCTACATAAAGGTATGTAGATAGACAGAAGGTTGTGGTTGTCAACAGAAAGGTATGTAGATAGACAGAAGGTTGTAGTTGTCAACAGAAAGGTATGTAGATAGACAGAAGGTTGTAGTTGTCAACAGAAAGGTATGTAGATAGACAGAAGGTTGTAGTTGTTAACAGAAAGGTATGTAGATAGACAGAAGGTTATAGTTGTCAACAGAAAGGTATGTAGATAGACAGAAGGTTGTAGTTGTCTACATAAAGGTATGTAGATAGACAGAAGGTTGTGGTTGTCAACAGAAAGGTATGTAGATAGACAGAAGGTTGTAGTTGTCAACAGAAAGGTATGTAGATAGACAGAAGGTTGTAGTTGTCAACATAAAGGTATGTAGATAGACAGAAGGTTGTGGTTGTCAACAGAAAGGTATGTAGATAGACAGAAGGTTGTAGTTGTCTACATAAAGGTATGTAGATAGACAGAAGGTTGTGGTTGTCAACAGAAAGGTATGTAGATAGACAGAAGGTTGTAGTTGTCAACAGAAAGGTATGTAGATAGACAGAAGGTTGTTGTCAATAGAAAGGTATGTAGATAGACAGAAGGTTGTTGTCAACAGAAAGGTATGTAGATAGACAGAAGGTTGTTGTTGTCAATAGAAAGGTATGTAGATAGACAGAAGGTTGTTGTCAACAGAAAGGTATGTAGATAGACAGAAGGTTGTAGTTGTCAAAAGAAAGGTATGTAGATAGACAGAAGGTTGTAGTTGTCAACAGAATGGTATGTAGATAGACAGAAGGTTGTAGTTGTCAACAGAAAGGTATGTAGATAGACAGAAGGTTGTAGTTGTCAACAGAATGGTATGTAGATAGACAGAAGGTTGTAGTTGTCAACAGAAAGGTATGTAGATAGACAGAAGGTTGTAGTTGTCAACAGAAAGGTATGTAGATAGACAGAAGGTTGTAGTTGTCAACAGAAAGGTATGTAGATAGACAGAAGGTTGTAGTTGTCAACAGAAAGGTATGTAGATAGACAGAAGGTTGTAGTTGTCTACATAAAGTTATGTAGATAGACAGAAGGTTGTAGTTGTCTACATAAAGGTATGTAGATAGACAGAAGGTTGTAGTTGTCAACAGAAAGGTATGTAGATAGACAGAAGGTTGTGGTTGTCTACATAAAGGTATGTAGATAGACAGAAGGTTGTAGTTGTCTACATAAAGGTATGTAGATAGACAGAAGGTTGTAGTTGTCTACATAAAGGTATGTAGATAGACAGAAGGTTATAGTTGTCAACAGAAAGGTATGTAGATAGACAGAAGGTTGTAGTTGTCAACAGAAAGGTATGTAGATAGACAGAAGGTTGTAGTTGTCAACAGAAAGGTATGTAGATAGACAGAAGGTTGTAGTTGTCTACATAAAGGTATGTAGATAGACAGAAGGTTGTGGTTGTCAACAGAAAGGTATGTAGATAGACAGAAGGTTGTAGTTGTCAACAGAAAGGTATGTAGATAGACAGAAGGTTGTAGTTGTCAACATAAAGGTATGTAGATAGACAGAAGGTTGTGGTTGTCAACAGAAAGGTATGTAGATAGACAGAAGGTTGTAGTTGTCAACAGAAAGGTATGTAGATAGACAGAAGGTTGTTGTCAATAGAAAGGTATGTAGATAGACAGAAGGTTGTTGTCAACAGAAAGGTATGTAGATAGACAGAAGGTTGTTGTTGTCAATAGAAAGGTATGTAGATAGACAGAAGGTTGTTGTCAACAGAAAGGTATGTAGATAGACAGAAGGTTGTAGTTGTCAACAGAAAGGTATGTAGATAGACAGAAGGTTGTGGTTGTCTACATAAAGGTATGTAGATAGACAGAAGGTTGTAGTTGTCTACATAAAGGTATGTAGATAGACAGAAGGTTGTAGTTGTCTACATAAAGGTATGTAGATAGACAGAAGGTTATAGTTGTCAACAGAAAGGTATGTAGATAGACAGAAGGTTGTAGTTGTCTACATAAAGGTATGTAGATAGACAGAAGGTTGTAGTTGTCTACATAAGGTATGTAGATAGACAGAAGGTTATAGTTGTCAACAGAAAGGTATGTAGATAGACAGAAGGTTGTAGTTGTCAACAGAAAGGTATGTAGATAGACAGAAGGTTGTAGTTGTCAACAGAAAGGTATGTAGATAGACAGAAGGTTGTAGTTGTCAATGGGAAGGTATGTAGATAGACAGAAGGTTGTTGTCAACAGAATGGTATGTAGATAGACAAAAGGTTGTAGTTGTCTACATAAAGGTATGTAGATAGACAGAAGGTTGTTGTCAACAGAAAGGTATGTAGATAGACGGAAGATGGTTGTCGTCAACACAAATATCAAAATAGATTTTCTTTATCAATAAGAAGGTTAACAGATCAACATAAGGTTCTGGTCCTGATGAAGTCTCAATGATAGAGGGGAAAGTCCTCGGTCAAATAAATAACCTCACTTACTGGTGACACTTTGGTATGTTGTGATTGAAACTATTTGGTTTAATTTCTGTTGGGTTGGTTTATGCACACTCCAGTCTGGGTCATTAACTGTTTGTTTAAGGACTGCAGTTATATATCTTGATACAAAAGTCACATAAACAGCCATTAAAATCACTTAGCAGTTTGTATTCACAACTTTGAATAGTTCTGGATTTTTCTAGTCTAAGGGAGATAATTCCTCTTCTGAGACATGTAAATCTACATAAATCTGTATCAATGCTGACATGTTCCTCTCGAGTGTTGTTTAAGTTGTAACATGTTTTTATTCAATATCATCAGATTGAGATCCGACCAATGATGTTTGTTGCCCTTACTTACGATCATCGCCTGATAGATGGAAGGGAGGCTGTGACATTCTTACGGAAAATTAAGTCGGCAATAGAAGATCCACGAGTGCTACTTCTCAACTTATAGCACTGCCATATTGTATAAAAACTTAGTCATTTTAAAACATTCGCTAAGATTATCCTTGATATGGATATTGGGACAAGTATTTATTATGAAATGGTGTTGCAGATCACCTGGGACATAGACCTGAATGTTGCAGTCTTTGGGCATTACCCTAGAGTGTAAAACTAATGACCGTGAAGGATGTAACGAGATACATATTATTTACAAAAGTGAATCACTTTTGAATGGATAATTTATTTAGACATAAAAAACAAACGTGATTAGTGTTATTCTGGCAGCGAGTTCAAACCTCATGAACGCTGGAAAATGCTAAAATTATTTGATGGATTGTAAATGTTCTGTTATTAAGGGGGTTTCTGCTAGTTAGATGTAACTGTTCAAGTAGAGTTAATTGATCTAGCTAAGTGATAGACTACAATGGATTGTGGAAAGAAATTTAGTATGTTGTGACAGATCGCATGAATTATTGATTTGTAATAACCTCAACCCATCATGGACAGAACCATGATGTATACAGACGACAACACTGTTAGTTTTTACCAGCATTTTCACCTTTTCACATTTAAAGCATTTAAAACAAGATGTATATATGAGGTTTTTAGTGGTCAATCTACAATTTATCTTCAACTTGATTGATAAAAACAATGAGTCCAACAATGTAGAATTTAGGTATTTCCAGAAATTCTACAAGTCCAATCAGAATTCTCTGAGAACGGGACTCATGACTCGCATGTAGATTTATCACAGAATAGATATTTTTATACATGTTAAGTACTAACAGCAACTGATATCTCAAACAGAATAGGGAAGGGAAGAATTTTTTTAGTTTTTGAGACACAAGATTGAAAATGTTTCTGTTAAATATTTCAGTTTACAATTGGAGAGTTTGAAGACTGCACTGTCTCGTAAAATAAAGATCTGTATATTGTATAAACTAAAGAATGTTTTTATCGTAACTGTTTATATACGGTCACAATTACATTTTACCTGTGTTGAATCACGAATAATACACACTGCTTATGTAAAATGGTTATCATTAGGATGATTTATAGGAGATGTTGAAAATAATGTAACTGGCACCCTACCTACTGTCATAAAAATAACTGATAAATTTTCAGTCACAATTTGCACATCCCTATGATGATAAAGAAGTGGGTTTCTTACCTCTATGTACCCAAAAAGTGGTTTGGCAAAAGTTGGTGGAGAGATATTTCAAGGCCCTGGGCATATGACTGATTTATGATGTACAGAAATTAGTTATGTGCTTATGACAAAATAAAGATTATATTGTCAGTATGTCGACACTTAACAGTTAAAAGGGGGAAAAAAAGGTAACTTGGACAGCAGGATTTAAAATCTCCCAGTTGTGTATGTAAATATGAAACCCCTCGTTAAAAACTAAATTCATGCAATTTCAGTTTTGATTTTTCTGTCCAGCAGTCCTTATAGATATTTCACTTTACAATTTCAAACCTTAGGCACTCTGACATCTGGTCTAATCTGGCCTGTAGACAATTCACATGTTCAATTTCAAACCTTGAGCATTCTGACATCTGATAGATGATTTAATGTTGTTTTTGATCATGGTGTTTTTAACTGCATCAAGCTTACTTAAGTATCACTTTCTATATACTTAATGAACCTCTCAAATGTTCTCTCAAGCAGGGTGGAAATCTTTTTAGAGATCTGAGTTCTTCAGTCCTATGATCTTATGATAAAGGTCTTATATTGTACCGTCAAATCGTCATACAAATTGTTTTAAATTTTTGAAAGTGATAAAAAAAGTTACTATAAATCAGTTAATTTTGTTGTTTTTTTTTTTTTGTTTTTTAACTTGCATTATCTAGAAAATAAAACAGCTGCTTTTGAAGTAATTTTGTGGAAGGTTGAGCATCATCAACACAACATCAGTCAACAGAACAAGCAGTGACACACAATTTTTTTTAACCTTTTCTGGACTAGCCATTAAAGACATGTACACATTAATTTTGAGGGATGCATATTTTGAGTATCAACTCCAAATTAATTTCTTGACAAAAATTGATGCATTCAAATATCACAATTTAACACTGCATCATGGTTATGGTGACTTTTTACAAGTGTGGTGATCACATAAAAAACATCAGTATCCGAGAATTTAAGTCAATCAGAATGATTTGTCAAGTAGTTTTTGTCAGATCTTGGTGTGATTTAGAGAAATAAAAGATTTGAGGTTATCAAGCTACAATGTGTAAGGACGTCAGGCACATGCTTTTCTGCATTTATCAGATGGATGAAATCTATTTATTTTTTGTTTATGTTTTCCTTTGTTAAACCTTTATCTATTAACATTGATTTATAATTTTTAACAAAACTTCAATCAATACTGCACTTACATTATGGTTTCTATAAGTGTTTTGTGCTTCAATCAGAATTTTTGGCAGTTGACACCAAAAGAGACGACTGTATGCCTGATATATAGTGCTGTGGTACAAATATTCTAGAACTTGTGATGAGATAAAAGTATATTTAGTTCTAATATCAAAATCTTATCTTTGTGGAGAGAAAAAAACCTGCAATAAAATTACGATCTGTACCTGGAACAGTGTCTATTCTGGTTTGTAATGCTTAAGAAATGCTACAACTGAGGTAGACCTAAAATCCTGGTTTTATAGTCCACGGAAATCATTTACTTACAATAAATCACTTCTGTTTCTTCAGGCAGATTTGTTCAGAGAACCACAGAGTAGAGAAAGTTTACAATCCTCCATTGCACCAGAAAAGACTTGTTTAAAAAAAAAAGAAAACTAGTGAAACGTCCAACATTATCCATTTCAATTGGAATGATATCCAGTTAATAGTTTGTTATATTATTTGCCTGTCAAGCCATTTTGAGGGAAGTGAAACTATCAACATGTTCAAACAGCCGTAAATTCTGTCTGAAAGACCAATATGGCTATGCTGTACTCTTGTATCTGTCAACTATCAATTTTAATTTCAGTTATTAAGGTTTCTATGCTGCCCTTCGCTATTCATGAACTTTTGACACTTTGAACACCTTAATGTGTTTCTGTGATTGCCAGATATTTTGGTGAGCTGTGCAGGCCCTCTGGGCCTCTTTTCCCTGATGAATTCATCTGGGTTATAATGAATTCACACCGAGTCTCATCATAAACATTATTTAGTTCAGTCCAACTTTACATTAGCTTTAGATATACAGATGTATATAACGATATCCCTTACTCTTTAATGTAGCTGTGCATGGCTGGGTGATCAACAGAAACAAGTGCTCTCCTAAAGATCTTTTTGGTAGCACATTTTTATTCTGATGTTTAAATGAACCTGTGTGTGCACTATTTCAACTTATATTTCCATGTCAAATCATGACAAATAACATTAAAGTTTAAAAAAACCCAAAAGATTTAATTCAAGGGAGACAAAAACAATTGCAATATACTGTACTTGCTATCAAGGAGGTCATCAACAATATGTACAGATCTTTATACATATACCTATTAGTATCGATGAACTTGCAAGCTTTTGTCGTGGTGGAAATATCACAGGAAGATATAAGATATTTCCAGTAAATCATATGATTTAATCATGCCAAACATATACATCTATAGTGCTCAATATATATATATATATACTTTTGTAAAATTCATGACTGTTAATTAACATCAATACTTTCTCTTCACAACTCTACAGTGACCACTGAACTGTATTACGGGTAACAAATACATGCAAACAAATAAATAAAGTTTTGATTGGGTATGATTTTGATCTTTTGAGACAAAAAATGTCATTTCTGCTACTAAATTGCTAATAAATGTAATATCTTCTAATCTATTATTTGATGATCAACACTTTATGTTTATCACTTACAGAGCAGCTTGTTGGAAAACAGGGCGAGCAAAAAATGAAAGAAATTACATAATATAAAGAACAAACAGCAGAAGACAATATTTCTATATTCTGTCACGGGCCAACACAATTTTATAGCAACCAAAAATCAGACAGGAAAATACTGATCAGTTAAAATATGTGTAGCTAAAAACATGCTACTTTTAGTCATACTAATTGGAATGAATTTTTTTGATGCACAGGTACAATCCAGGGTTTGAAACACAATACTGTATCAGGTAGTCTACTTTCTAATACTTATGACCATTTAAAATATCCAACTGAACTTGGTTCTGATACTGGCATATTTTTACAGGGGTCATATCACAGACAAACAAAACCAGCAGCCATCGCGAAAATATATACGTAATTAGTGTAGGTTAAACAGAAAATAGTAACTACAAATACACTTTTCATCAATTTCCCCTGCTGCAGTAGGTAAACATCACTACCCCCTGCTACAGTAGGTAAACATCACTATCCCCTGTTACAGTAGGTAAACATCAGTATGTTAGATTATGCACAATTTCTACTCAGATCAAAAAGCAGTAAAAATTAAATAACATCAGGTGTTAAATAGTTTCATACTTCAGTGAGTGATCCTTTCTTAATGACAACAAGTATACAACAATTAAATACCATGTAAAAAGGCCAATTGAAAATGGCATTGAAATTTGTTGTAAAGGGTAACATCAAACTATCTACATGCCAAATAATGTGCTCATATTTCACTCAGGTTTTAAGTACCAGTTCATTTTATCTTTGGTTCAGCTTTTTCCTTAAAGTTTTTTTTGTGTTGAAAATTAAAAAAAAATAAAATAAAATGAAAATGAAAAGTTTCCCATTAAATATTCTGTCATAAGAATTCAATATCTAGACCTACATTTTTCACTTATGCTTCGCTCTCATGAAAAAAATCAGTAACAGATATTTTTTCATATCAAATAAACAGTATATAAATTAAACGGGAAACTTTTAAATTTCCTCTATATTCTGTACAACAGAGAATTCAGTATATCTGCAGAGAGATTACATGATTTATACTAGATAAATCAAACTCATAGAAAAACATGTATACCATAATTTACCCAAATGCATATCAGTATTTTAAGTAAAATTACAAAGTATAATATCAAATAATATACAGTAATGACAAAGCATTGTCATGACAAAAATCAAATTTAAACCAAAATAAACTTATTTATTGATTAAAATTTCATATTTAATGTAATAAAAATGTGGGGAAAGATTTATATAAAACCACTGTGGAGTACAAGATTGAATTTATATAAAACCAATGTGGAGTACAAGATTGAATTTATATAAAACCAATGTGGAGTACCATATAGAATTTATATAAAACCATTGTGGAGTACAAGATTGAATTTATATAAAACCAATGTGTAGTACCATATAGAATTTATATAAAAACAATGTAAAGTACGACATAGAATTTATATAAAACCAATGTGGAGTATATTTAAACCACTGTGGAGTACCATATAGAATTTATATAAAACCACTGTGGAGTACCATATAGAATTTATATAAAACCACTGTGGAGTACCATATAGAATTTATATAAAACCACTGTGGAGTACAAGATAGAAATTATATAAAACCAATGTGGAGTACCATATAGAATTTATATAAAAACAATGTAAAGTACGACATAGAATTTATATAAAACCAATGTGGATTATTTATATAAAACCACTGTGGAGTACCATATAGAATTTATATAAAACCACTGTGGAGTACCATATAGAATTTATATAAAACCATTGTGGAGTACCATATAGAATTTATATAATACCACTGTGGGGTACCATATAGAATTTATATAAAACCAATGTGGAGTACCATATAGAATTTATATAAAACCACTGTGGAGTACCATATGAAATTTATATAAAACCAATTTGCCATATAGAATTGATATAAAACCATTGTGGAGTACCATATAGAATTTTTAAGAGCAATCTACCTACAATTCATACTGAAGGGTATGGACCTATTGTTGACAATGTTGACAGATTGTATAAAATAACAGGTCTGATATCATGGACACTTCAGCCACTTCATAAGCTTTACTTCATGCAGGAAGTTACTAAAGGTCAGCTACATATTGTGTACTGTTTAAAATCAAGTGTTTTTGGTACCTCATGTAAAAGGAGCAGAGAGTGTGACCTTGTAAAAGTGGCATCTTCTGTGACTCTAATCGAAAAAGTACAAACACAAATCAGCTTGACCGACATGAACGAATACTCATTGTTAAGCAGTACTATGTATAAATATACCAATCAAAATTGTGATGATGAAAAAACTTCTCTGAGATAATGTTACTGCTGGTATTTCATTCGCTGAATATCAAGGATATCATATATGAACAGACAGGGGCATGATATCTGATTCAACGAAACAAGAACAACAGCAATATTGTAAGTGGACACCAATAAATAAAAAAGGTAACAGCGAAAAGAATTGATCTAAGACACAGATAAACACTAGGTATGACTCTTTATCAAACTTCAGAATGGCAAAATAATAAATCTATTCTTCTGTGAAATATGACCATAAATTTGTATCTCAAAATATTTATGACAGCTGGGGCCAAATCGAGGCAGAATCTCCAAGTAGTAGCTTGTAACTGCCTTGCTGAACAACATACTGGAGGTCAGTCGCATGTAATCCCGAACAATTGGGATAGAGTATCTTGTTCAAGGTCATAATGATAACAGACCGGTTCATATCTCAGATTCCGGAGAAACAGGAACCGCCCTGGGTAGGGAGCATTTGACCACACACTTTGACCGGGTTGCAAAGGTCAATGCTGTATCAACCGAGTAATTGTGACCCCCCTGTTACAAATGAAAGCCTCTTTCCCAGTGATACGTAATGTCTTTGTAGATTTTATGTGTTTAAATATATATTAATTTGTAACTTGTAACAAACATTAGAAAGATGAGAAAACATCACAAACAGCAAACATTTACCACTGACTGTGATATTTTATACTGTTAAATCATACATGTTCGTGTGGCTCAAATTTTGTAGTTTTCCAAAACTTTACCTGATTTTGTAGTAAAATCTTGCACTTGAAATCCACTCATACTAAAATCTATGTCAACTTTCATCTTTTTATTATTTTGTGGACAAATGAATTTAAATTTAGTGTTACCACAAATTCAATCAACTAATCCTCCACGAAAACTTATGAATTTACAGTACTCTAAACCATGAACATTTTTTCCTTACAAACTTTATGTTGCCCTGAAAGAATGTGCTATCAGTGATTGTGGCAAAGCAAAATATCACAATATAGCCCTAATTCTTCATTTATCCTATTTGCCTGCATTGGCCACCATTTCCTCCGACACCTGCCACAGTCGTTTTGCGTCCTCCATATTCAATGCTTCCTGTGAAGGTTGCTTCTCTTCACAGTCACTTGTTAAAGAAAAAAAAAACAAACTCGTAATGTATCATAACATATATACATAGCAAAAATCAAATTCTCCGTAAGTACATTTAAAAATTTAGAAATATTTCTTTAATCTGATCACAATATCTCAGCTAAAGCCTATGAACCTTAAATCATCATTTTCAAATGACATACTGGCCATCTGTTACATAGCTGATATATATATATACCTAAAATATTTTCCTGAGATATCGTCTAGTCGTTCATCTAGAGCACAGTGTAGAGTTGTCTGGGCGCCTTGTACTGGAGTCTTCAGAAAGATTGACAATGGGCGGAAAAGCAAGAACAACATAGGTGAAATCCTGTTCTCAATGTGTCTGACCAGCTCTGTGTTGATCACCCCAGGATGGAGAGTGTTTGTTGTCACACCTGTACCTGTGGGTTCAAGAGTAATTTTGATGTTTTATTTCCTTGTCCAATTTTATGCCTCATTCCCTTAAAACATTATTCTCATCTCTCTCCAATCATATTTTATAAATTTCTGTTGATACCAATTTCATTTTTTAATCTACCTTATCTCACTTAGTATTTGAAATTCAAGTCTTAACTTTTTCTTTATTGTATCATAGTGAAGATCACAGTTTATCAATAATTTATAACATAATTCTATGTTTTTCATTGTGACATTTTTTATTCAACTGTTCTTGGAAGAGTTTCTGTCCCTTGTTTTTATCATAATCAATATTTTTCCTGAGATCTTTTGTCTCAGTTTTCAAATGATTTCCATCATACTCAGTAGCAGGTTTAATTACTATGGCGTGAAATTGTGTTCTCCTGAATAACATTTATTTTCAACAATTGTTGGAAGAGTTATTGCCCTTTTTTCAAGCATCTAAAATTCAGTTTTTTGGGTGATCCCTTTCTGGATGTTGGTTGGTATGAAACTGGTTTTCTTTGAGTGTTTTTTGTATGATTTATGCACATTATTCCAGTTAGGTGTTAGATTATTTCACCTTGTAGGCGTTCACTGAGTTCCTTTGTGAAAAGTACATTTGCTAGTTTACTCTGAGCATATGCAGCCATTGGAGAGTAGTCTTTTTCACTGTTGATATCATCAAAGTTAATCTTCCCTCCTGAAAACAAAAAAATGAATATTTTAACAAAACGTAATTGATATAAACAGTTCAAAATCAAGAATAAGATATAAAAACAATGAAAATTGTCTCCAGTGTCAAAAATAGAACAAGGTGCTTTTAAAGATTGAGTGAGTTTCAAGCCCTTGAGACATCAGTATCACTATAAACCAAGGTTCTTGTGTGTGATTTACTGTCACGAAATGAATAAAGACCAAGACAAATTTGTGAACCTCAATCACAGCGAATATTAAGATGTGGAAAATGAACTAAGAGTGTAGTTAAGTTTCATAGTCTGTTTTACAAAAAGTAATAGTGGTCAACTTGTGATGCTGAATCACAAACATTAGTAGTTGTGAATGAAAGTTGGTTAACAATCACAAGCAGGTCTGTGCTTGGTCCTTATTTGAGTCTCTAATATCTATTAAAACTAGATTTTTATTTGAAAGTTTAACTTTTCTATTTTTAAACAACAAAATTGACTTTGAGGTTGAAATTTCAAAATTAAAAAACATACATCAAGAATAATAAAAACTAAATTAAATTCAAATTACTGTAGTGTGCTGTTGATGATACATTGACGATTCTTGAAGGAGAAGATTTCTTAATTCGGTCTAATAATAGATTTGTCAACAAGAAATGTCCGAGGTGGTTCACTGCAAACTGCATCTCGTACCCATCCTCGGAATTCCATTTCGGACACATCATCACACCTAGGGAAAAAGTACACAAAAGATGGTAAACATTGAAAAAAAGGTTTTTTATTGAAAAGTATTTCAAAGATTTGTACGGGAAATAAGATGTCTTTGTATTTACATGTTCATGATATGAAGTCATTTCTGCAAAAAAAAAATTTAAAGGAAAACAATAATAAACAACTGATAATGAACATGGTAACCATGTCAGAATTTTAACCAATTAACAAAATTGCCAAATAAAAGCATGCAAAATGTACCCAGATTAAACAGAAATTACGATATTTTTATAGTTCAAAACTAGTCGGATTTCCCTACCAAATAACACAAACAAAACAACAAGTAAAATTTCACTGCGCTTGTTAATAAGTCATGTTACATGGGGACTACAGAAGTCATTGCTCTGTACACTTAAGTCATTCAGAAAATGTTCTTGAAATATTTGAACACATTTTAACCCTCTGACCTTCAAATTTGTTAATGTCATTCAGCTGAACACAATAGTCTTTCATTAAAGAAACTCCTGGACTTTAGAGCCTCTTTGGTCATTCAGATGATTGACATATTTGATCCCTCTGACTGTGACAATTGGTCAACATCATAACTAATTATTATTGAAACACATTCGACAGCTGCTCAATTGGCAACAGGTTACGTTTTAGATATGACGTCTTTTGGACAATTTGGTGACTCAGAAATTCCTGACAGACTTAAGACTGATGACCTTTTTGACCTTGAAAGCCATCAGTGCCCCTAACAAGCAAACCATTGTCTTTACTGTCCATGTCACATACCTGCATTGTTGATAAGGATATCAATTCTCTCTTCCTTCTCGTTCATTCTTTCTGCAAATTTCCTTACAGAGTCAAGAGAGGCAAGGTCAAGGCGCTGTACACTGATGTCAGTGTTTCCTGAAAACTTTTTAACAATGTCACATGCTTTTGTGGCCCTGTCCAGATCACGACATGCCATGATCACCCGGGCACCTGAAAAATAAATCCTTATATCAGCCACTCTGTTCAAATCTATATATGATATCTGATAAAATTTTGAAGGAAAGGGGAGAAAGTTGATATTTTGCAGACAATTCTTAGCCCTCTGAGGCAGTCCCTGAGTTAAATATTAATGAAAATCTTACCTCTATCAGACAATCCCTGTGTGACTATGTAGGTATAAAAATCTTACCTCTAGCAGACAATCCCTGTGTGGCTGAGTATGTATAAAGATCTTACCTCTAGCAGACAATCCCTGTGTGTCTGTGTATGTATAAAGATCTTACCTCTAGCAGACAATCCCTGTGTGGCAGAGTATGTATAAAGATCTTACCTCTAGCAGACAATCCCTGTGTGTCTGAGTATGTATAAAGATCTTACCTCTAGCAGACAATCCCTGTGTGGCTGAGTATGTATAAAGATCTTACCTCTAGCAGACAATCCCTGTGTGTTTGTGTATGTATAAAGATCTTACCTCTAGCAGACAATCCCTGTGTGGCTGAGTATGTATAAAGATCTTACCTCTAGCAGACAATCCCTGTGTGTTTGTGTATGTATAAAGATCTTACCTCTAGCAGACAATCCCTGTGTGTCTGTGTATGTATAAAGATCTTACCTCTAGCAGACAATCCCTGTGTGGCTGAATACGTATATAGATCTTACCTCTATCAGACAATCCCTGTGTGGCAGAGTATGTATAAAGATCTTACCTCTAGCAGACAATCCCTGTGTGACTGTGTAGGTATAAAGATCTTAACTCTAGCAGACAATCCCTGTGTGTCTGTGTATGTATAAAGAGCTTACCTCTAGCAGACAATCCCTGTGTGACTGTATATGTATAAAGATCTCACCTCTAGCAGACAATCCCTGTGTGTCTGTGTATGTATAAATAGCTTATCTCTAGCAGTCAATTCCTGTGTGGCTGAGTATGTATAAAGATCTTACCTCTAGCAGTCAATTCCTTGGTTGAATATTGTTAAAAAGCTTTCCTCTAGCAGTCAATTCCTGTGTGACTGTGTATGTATAAAGAGCTTAATTCTAGCAGACAATCGCTGTGTGACTGTGTATGTATAAAGATCTTACCTCTAGCAGACAATCCCTGTGTGTCTGTGTATGTATAAAGATCTTACCTCTAGCAGACAATCCCTGTATGGCTGAGTATGTATAAAGATCTTACCTCTAGCACACAATCCCTCTGTGGCTGAGTATGTATTAAGATCTTACTTCTAGCAGACAATCCCTGTGTGTCTGTGTATGTATAAAGATCTGAACTCTAGCAGACAATCCCTGTGTGTCTGTGTATGTATAAAGATCTTACCTCTAGCAGTCAATTCCTTGGTTGAATATTGTTAAAAAGCTTACCTCTAGCAGTCAATTCCTGTGTGACTGTGTATGTATAAAGATCTTACCTCTAGCAGTCAATTCCTTGGTTGAATATTGTTAAAGAGCTTACCTCTAGCAGTCAATTCCTGTGTGACTGTGTATGTATAACGATCTTACCTCTAGCAGTCAATTCCTTGGTTGAATATTGTTAAAGAGCTTACCTCTAGCAGTCCATTCCTGTGTGGCTGAGTATGTATAAAGAGCTTACCTCTAGCAGACAATCCCTGTGTGACTGTGTATGTATAAAGATCTTACCTCTAGCAGAAAATCCCTGTGTGTCTGTGTAGGTATAAAGATCTTACCTCTAGCAGTCGTTGGTTGGTTGAATATTGTTAAAAAGCTTACTTCTAGCAGTCAATTCCAGTGTGACTGTGTATGTATAAAGATCTTACCTCTAGCACACAATCCCTCTGTGGCTGAGTATGTATTAAGATCTCACCTCTAGCAGACAATCCCTGTGTGGCTGTGTATGTATAAAGATCTCACCTCTAGCAGACAATCCCTGTGTGGCTGAGTATGTATAAAGATCTCACCTCTAGCAGACAATCCCTGTGTGGCTGTGTATGTATAAAGATCTCACCTCTAGCAGACAATCCCTGTGTGGCTGAGTATGTATAAAGATCTCACCTCTAGCAGACAATCCCTGTGTGGTTGTGTATGTATAAAGATCTTACCTCTAGCACACAATCCCTCTGTGGCTGAGTATGTATTAAGATCTCACCTCTAGCAGACAATCCCTGTGTGGCTGTGTATGTATAAAGATCTCACCTCTAGCAGACAATCCCTGTGTGGCTGAGTATGTATAAAGATCTTACCTCTAGCAGACAATCCCTGTGTGGCTGAGTTAGTATAAAGATCTTACCTCTAGCAGACAATCCCTCTGTGGCTGAGTATGTATTAAGATCTCACCTCTAGCAGACAATCCCTGTGTGGCTGTGTATGTATAAAGATCTCACCTCTAGCAGACAATCCCTGTGTGGCTGAGTATGTATAAAGATCTTACCTCTAGCAGACAATCCCTGTGTGGCTGAGTTAGTATAAAGATCTTACCTCTAGCAGACAATCCCTGTGTGGCTGAGTTAGTATAAAGATCTTACCTCTAGCAGACAATCCCTGTGTGGCTGAGTATGTATAAAGATCTTACCTCTAGCAGACAATCCCTGTGTGGCTGAGTTAGTATAAAGATCTTACCTCTAGCAGACAATTCCTGTGTGGCTGAGTATGTATAAAGATCTTACCTCTAGCAGACAATCCCTGTGTGGCTGAGTTAGTATAAAGATCTTACCTCTAGCAGACAATTCCTTGGCCGTCTCCAGACCGATACCAGTGTTACATCCGGTAATGATGACAGTCTTTCCATCCAGACGTTTCTTGGAGACGCATACACCACCAGCCAAGTGACGTCTCAGAATAACAAAGCCGAGAACTGAGAACGATGATAACAAATAAATAAATATTTCATTAGGATTGTTCAATATAAGGCACTAAATAGATTTTCATCAAAGTTTTCTCAGTGAGTATACAAAAGGCTCATGGGGCCTTTTCCTACATTTTTCATTAACATATATATATATCGAGAGAGAGAAAATCAAATATACGATACACAAAGTTTTTATCTTTTTAAATTATATATATATATTCTGCTTCCAAATCCAAAACCCTAAGTGAAAGTGAACTTCATTTTCCCAAAGTAAAATGGCCAAGAATGCTTATATCATAAGCATTTAGCAACTTCAGCTGCTTGGGATCCACAATTTTACACAAATGGCAGAAATCTCAATAATTTAACAATTTTAACAATAAGGTAATTCTTGAGCAGTTGAATGCCAAGGTGTGACCCAGATTCTTGGGTTCAAAAGTAGCTTAATTGTGTTTGTCTCGAGTTCAGCAATTGTATATATGTAAGGTGAAAACGTCAACCAGTTTCGATACAAGTTTCAGGGAAAAAGTTCACACAGGGAAAAAGTCCACTCAGGGAATGCTATATCTTGTAAGACTATTTATTGAATTGCTGTTTCATGAATGTATTTTTTTTCTATGCCATGCAAAATTGTGAAATTTCTTCCAAAATTTCAAGTACCTAGACACAGAGCTAGGACCGCTGTATGGGTTAGTCCTGTCACATGGAAACCATATTTACTCTGAAAAAATCAATGCAGCCAACATGTTTACCTTGAGCTGAATTAAAGTGTGGTAATTATTACAGAACAATGAAGTAGGATTACATTTACAGGTTTTGTTAGCCTTGAGTAAACTTTTCTGTAACCAGAGACGTATATGTCTCTGCTGTAACTATGTATTTTTGTCCTTTGTACATGTAGCAGGGTTCCAGATTGATTCAGATTGATTTTAATCATCAGCTCTATTTTAATTAGGCCTATCTGAATAACATATAGTATATTTACTTTATTTTCAGAAGTTGAACTGCCAAACAATATTAATACATAACAGCACCACAGATTCATTTTCATGAAATCGACATTTTAGAAAAAATATATGTAGTTTATCTATAGCTCTATACAGTATAGGCTTCCTAATAAACCATTGATTTTATAGAATTTACCATGTCATGGGTCTGTCAACCAAAATATTTGTCTGACCTTTATCTTAACAAGCAAATAATCTTTACCAACTGATCACCATATCTGCATGATGATGATCTCATACCGCGTCAGTGCATAAGGAACCTCTGTATTGCACCCAGAATTCATTTCATATAGTTTTTTGTCGTTTTGTCTCGGGTTTGTGCACAGCTTTGGTGGTTATAAAACTTTATTACTTCATAAAATCAATAAATAAACACATGATAAATAGATGTATTCCTTTTCCGTCATGGCCAATGAGATCTTCAAAAAGATGTTTTGATTTACAGCATCCAAGTCATTAAGTCTAGTACATAGTCCTAATTCAAGTAGGATTATAATTTCTGTTAAAATCATTCCATTTGCATCCCATATTTTCACCCCACCCATTCATTTATGCAATTCCAAGTGAAATTTCATCATGCATATTGACATAGTTTTATTTATGCATAGATTTGCTTTTAAAACCTTCATAAATATTTTCACATTGTTTTTGGGAGTGGAAAATGATATGATATTTTATTGTGTGTGTTAGAAAAATTATATGTTTATAAAGGTAGTCATAAATGTAGATATAATTGTTTCTAACAAGACGTCACCAAGTCACGTCGTTAGGTCAACCCATCCTATCCTAACATCCTTAAACTGCGGAAAATGATACAATCACCATGACATTGCATTATATTGAACTGTATTTAAAACTTTCAAAATCAACTTTTGAACGCATTAAAGGAAACAAATGGTTAAACATAACACAGAACATCTTCCAATCACAGGTACTTTTGGCCTCAATTTCAATTGCACTCAAAAATAAAAACAAAATATGTAAAAATTACAGCAAAGTACAGCGCTGACAACTATAAAATTGATTATAAAGTGTCTGTTTCTTTAACGACGTTTAAAACATTCTGTCACGCTTGATTTTACAGAGCTATAACCAAAGTTTGGGTGATTAGAGGTTGACGATACTGAAGTATCTCTGTAACTTATAAGATATTGTCCAAGTCGTTGTAAACTCTAAAGAAGTTCCGAATGTTATAATAAATTACTTAAAAAGGTAAGTTTATGTCAAGGTGATCCCTATTTCGGCTAAATGGTATGAGTTTCGTTGCACAGTAGTTTTGCAGAATCATCACATATTATGATCATTCACAGAGAGATAAAAACATAATCAAAGATTATGTTGAAAATGTGCGATGAGACAAAAACACTTGGACAGGTAGACCTTCTTAGCTGACAGGCGTCCGAATCCATGTACACGTGTACTAATTAGGCTGTTGTGAGTTAAGTGTGATCAAATCGTGACTGTTTGAAAGAAACACTCACTTCACTTACCTGACCCGACTACTGAAGAAATTATCACTTTGTTTTTAGCAATAAAAGCCATTGCCGCTTCTATAGCTGGCGAGTCCATCTAAGATCGTTCAATCCGGCGACTCTGTCTACAATTTCCGACTCGTTTTATACATAACAACGTCGACTTCCTGTCAATCTAAAGGGGTCGTCTCAAAATCCAAATTATCGTGGAATGCATGAATCGTGCAATAAATTGTAATTTTACGATCTAGGTTGTGAGTGATATCATATCCTTTGACTGTACTGATAATTTTCCCTTTGAGTATAAAAAGAAACTAAAACTGTTTACGACCGGATCAACATCTACTGGTCAAAATTTGATTTCCTATAACAGGTAACCGGTCGAAATTATGACCCTACAAGATGTAGTTCTATCATACTTGTCACATGGTCCTATACATAGCTATGTATATAGATATAGACACACGTAGAAGACCTTAGTTTCCATTTCATAAAAGATTTATTCAAACAAGCCCGAGAATTTCTATTTTATGAAGACGAGGCAAAATGGATAATTTGTTCCGAGTTTTTTTTTAATCTTAAACGCAATTGAAACACGTGGAAGATTCTGTTCATCATTTGATTTTGATAATTTTGGAAAAATCTGTGAAAAAGTCTTTTGTTTGATAGACACTAAATCTAAATAGACAATAGTCTCAATTTATATCGATTTCTTAGATGACGTCACAATGTACATTTTATATGACGTCATGAAGTTACATGCACAATGTCACAATGTAAACAATGTTATAACTTTGGAAAGCCAATCACAGTCTCGCTTTAACATATTGTACGTATTTACCTGTAATTGCTGTTATCACACTTACATTTATATATGTAGTTATGTGATAAAATTATCGTATTTCTATACATAGTCCGAAAAGACCATCTCAACCCATCACTAGACTACTCTATAAAAGGTTTTGAGCCATAGCGTAAAGAAAAAGGAAAACAATGTACATAAACCTGATAATTTAATCACAGTTTGCAGCATTTTTTGCCAACCAAGCGTGACGTTACAAAATGACGTCGCGATTGTGTTTCACATTATGGGGTGATAGAAAAAAGTGGACGATTACGTTATTTCAGTTTTTAAAAATCCTGTATACATGTCTTAGTCTTGTTTACTTTGTTATAAACATAATTTCCTTAATAAGACCACCGCTGTTATATATAAGACCGCCTTTCATAATCAAGTTTTAAAACTCCTATAAGCCAGTTTTGAAATGAAGTTCACTTCACCTATCAGACCATCACAGTGACCAATCACAGAACTCCCTGAAGGACCTGATGTGTTTGTTACCGTGTACATCTGACAAGTATCAGAATAGTTAATTACATGTAGGTACCAAACTGACTATATAAACTTCCTGTTTTATGTTACAAAACCTATATACTCATTTAATGACTGAAAAAGTACCATAAAGGAAGTCAGACCACCCTGCCACCCGCCATCAAGACAGGTTTTGTTCGGTCTCCTCCATGGTGGTCGTCTTAATATTGAGGTTTCGTAGTATATATTCATTTGGTTCATCGACGACAGGTCGAATAGGAACGTCAGAAAAATACAAGGGGGGGGGGGGGGGGGCACCACTATATTGATTACTGTAGGCATACTTCGGTTGTTGAATGCACGCAGCAGGCAGCAGATTAGAAGAGATTTCAGGTTTTATGGTTTGACTTCCTGGTTTTTATAATCAAAATCAAATTCTGGCAGTGATATATTACAGTTTGTGATTGTTGTCGGCCTTTACATTTAATCTATACTTTACACTTGTGTTTCTGCAATTTGGTTATATAAGTCATCTGAATAACATATACATTACAGTTCACAATTTCTCAGTCAAATCAGAAAGACGACAAAGATATTTTCTTAAGAATTTAGACATAGTCTGTATTTGTTACTATAAATAACAAACATCAATTTGAAAATGTTATAAACACCGTATACACATGGTAACCTATGTTATTGTGCGAGGAGTCGTGGGATATTATTCATTCCTTTGATATAAAAAAACAACAAAATACCTGTATTTCTTACGTTGTTTGATCACAATTTCTTTAGCCTAATTAAAGGAGATGGATTTTACAGGTTTACCCATATTTTCCCCATTGGAAAACATCTCTTCCCACATGGGAACTAGTTCTTGTTTTACACAAAATTGAATACTTTCACCAAATAATGCTCCAGACCAAATTTGGTAAGAATCCTTTTATCCTGACAGAAGATGAAGCATTTTGTCCATTATGTTCTACTTTTTTTTAATCTCGAGCGCTCGACTCATTATATCGAATGTTCGTCTTATTACATCGAGTACTCGACTTCTTATCTCAAGCACTGTTCTTACTATCTCGAGCGCTCGAGATAACAAATGTAGAAAATAACATTGTTCATGTCCCAAGTGGCACACCTTTCACACAAATATATTCAATCATTACACAATTATAATACATTGTATAGAAAATGTATAAAACAGTGTAAAATACATGTAAATCCAAAACATAAAGTGAATAGAGTATTTCATTTCGTGTGGATTGTCACGCCAGGATTATACAAACTAAAAATACACAATATTTATAAAACAATAATGTTTACGTTTCATTCACTAAAAACATATTTATACAAAAGTTTTTCTACTAAAGGCACTGATCCCCTCCGTGTACATGTACCCATGTACAATACAAAAGATTTATTGTATTCTACATAAAACAAAGAAAAGAAAATAAGGTTGTATAAAGACATTATGTAAAGTTATGTATACGAGATATCTCGTTAGATTTTAGAAGCTATTTTCTGTATAATTTCATCAAACCGTATCTAACAATCAAAACCTTTTGATCATAAATGAGATTATTCTACTCCGAAATCAAATTTCAGTTTTTGATCTTATCTAGATATCCAACATTTTTTTTCTCTTACTTTGTTCAATTATTTGACCTTCTGGTAACAATAAAGGTCACAGGGAGAAGGTAGCCTATAGGATTTCGGGGGACCGAGATTCATTTAGGGAGACAAGATCGAGACAAACGCAATGATATAGAAAAACACTATCGATGAAATGACAGAAAGATTATGTAAGAAATGACAAAAGACCACCTCGATATGTCCCCAGATTCTGCTACAGAGGAAGGTGGCGTATTAATCAGCTAATATTTCAATACGTAGAAACCATAGAACCACAGTCATAAGACGTTTTGGATAGTTCCTAATCGTAACGAAGTCTGCGGTCAGAGGTCAGACGATGTTTGGCCACGGAGTCGACTCCTTAAATGTCGTTTTAGGTTATAGGAACACCGGAGAAGTCGACTCCATCTCTATAACATTCCCATCCACTCACTGTCTACTATCACTGATAGCTTTATCCATTCTACTCACTTTCTTCCCTTTTCTTATCTGAAAAAAACCTAGACGCCGTGTAAATAAAGAATGAAAGATTTAATAATGCGGCGGAACACCGAATACCGTATGATTTCTAAATAACCAAATTCTTACTTTAATATAATAATAATAATAAAAATAATATGATATTTAAGCATTTAAATTGTTTGAAGGATTACTATCAACATTATTTTCTTAAGCCATTGAAGTTCTTATGTAAAGTTTCCAGCACGAACTCCTTTCTTACTTAGTAGTTCCAGTCATGGACCGATAGCGTCAGAATTCAGTAAAACACAAGAGTAAAAGGGACTAGTCATGGACTGATAGCGTCAGAATTCAGTAAAACACAAGAGTAAAAGGGACTAGTCATGGACTGATAGCGTCAGAATTCAGTAAAACACAAGAGTAAAAGGGAATTCATTTCTACAGTCGATGTACCGAGACCCCGGGTTTGACATTACAGGTTGGTGGTTACTCACTCACCACGTAGATACAGACATATTACATAATACGAGGTTAACATGAAAATGGCTGTTATCCAAAGTTGTGTTAATTTAAAGTGTCTTTACAGAAAATGTCATTAGTCATCATGACAGTAAACAGTATAACTATAAGAATTTGTTTGATTGAACTATTTCCGAGCTTTAGCCACCATTTCCTCGGAGACCTGCCACAGTCGTTTTGCGGCCTCCATGTTCAATGCTGCTTTTGAGGGCTTCTTTTCTGTACAGTCACTGACGAAAAAAATCAATTAAATAGATAATTAAACCAAATCTTCACCAAGCTAAATTACACTTTGAATACGGATAAACAATTCTCTTGTATTAAGTATTTCAGTTTTATTTGTAAAAGTATGGAGAGATCTAAAGTTTTAAACTTTTATTGAGACTGGTTTGATTTTATCAACTCCTTGTCAGATACTGAGATTTCAATGTATTCGCTAAAGTCAGTTTTCAGTTTTTCTTTATTCTCATTCCTTAGATATCTGTTTTGCCAGAAGTCGTTACAGTTTTATTCCTAATTACCTGAAGTAATTGCCGGAAACATTGTCCAGTCGTTCATCCAGAGCGCAGTGAAGAGTGGTTTGGGCACCCTGTAATGGTGTCTTCATGAAACCTGTTAACGGCTGGAGAAGTCTAAACAATAGGGGCGTCATCCAGGCCTGAATGTGTCTCGACAACTCTGTGTTAATCACTCCTGGGTGAAGCGAATTTGTCGTTACTCCAGTATCTGCACAGAGAAGTATGTAAATAACATGTTATTTTTTGTATACATTAAAATTCTAAACGATAATATCACTTATCTAATCTCATTATCGTATTTTTACACCTAAACTATTTCAGTTCAATGTTTGAATTGCTCTGCACATGAAACACTTGCGTTGCACATTGTCTATGGGTGAGATTTACCTACAACAATGTGTGTACAAGAAGTCTTCCGATAGAATAATTTATCTTATCTCGTATATGTTTTTATATATTGTGAATACAAAACATTAATTTAATTATTGGCTTTTGAAACGGCACATTCTTATAATGGCATCATCAAATGACGCCCATGTGGCGCCATCTATTGCTTCCGGTATAATACGGCAGATAAATTCATCTCGTTCTAACGATGTGTATACTGTTTATATTTTGGATGTTTTATGAAAATCTGTGATTATCTAATGGAATTATAAGAATGTGTACGTATCCTTTGTACGTGCATTAATATCCTCAATAGCCCAGGGGTTACAATCGCTTTCGCTCTCAGCACCCCTGGAACCATCCTCAATACCCCAGGGGTTACAATCGCTTTCGCTCTCAGCATCCCTGGAACCATCCTCAATACCCCAGGGGTTACAATCGCTTTCGCTCTCAGCACCCCTGGAACCATCCTCAATATCCCAGGGGTTACAATCGCTTTCGCTCTCAGCACCCCTGGAACCATCCTCAATACCCCAGGGGTTACAATCGCTTTCGCTCTCGGCATCCCATCGCTTTCGCTCTCAACATCCCTGGAACCATCCTCAATATGCCAGGGGTTACAATCGCTTTCGCTCTCAGCATCCCTGGAACCATCCTCAATACCCCAGGGGTTACAATCGCTTTCGCTCTCAGCACCCCTGGAACATGTCACGGCAAAAATGGCGACACCTTGTGGACAGGACAAACAGACAAGTTTGATCCTTTAATGAACATCAAACAAAAGGAGCCTATCAGCCTGTAATTGGTCTTTTTTTTCTCCTGGAACCAAGCAAATTACTTGTATCTTCAATTTTGCCATGACCTGTTCTAGAGTTACAGAGTGAGATACCGAGTGTAACCCTTGGTGTATCAAGGATGGTGCATCGATGTTATTTAAACAAGATTAATTACATAATACTTACTTATAGTGTATGTTTCATCGATAGTAATCCTTATGTAACTGGTGCTTCGACTAACGTCCTACCGAATAGCTTTTAAAGAATTACAATGAGGTCGGTAGAAAGTCGTTAAAATATTTAAATACCACGGTGACAAATAAAACTAATAATATGAATCTGGATAACTAAGTAATTCCGTCTGAAAAAAAAAAAAACATAATGAAGATACAGAAATAAATTCTCAGTCGTTGTGCCGATAAGTAGATGCTGGTTGGCTTGAATAATTACTGAATTGTAGATATGGTGTGGTGTAAAATAGTGGTCACCTTGTAGACGTCTGGCGAGTTCCTTCGTGAAGAGGACATTGGCCAGTTTACTCTGAGCATACACAAAGAAAGAGGAGTAGTTCTTATCATGATTGATGTCATCGAAGTCGATTGTTCCTTCTACAAAATAAATAGTTTCTACAAAGAATCTCTACTTTAAGCATATTGATAATGTAACAATGTGACAAAGAAGAGCAGAAAAAACCGAGTGTTGTAAGGGACGAACCAATCTTTGATTCTAATTTTTGTTTTCTGAAACAGACAATTTAATAAAAAAAAATCGTTTCCAGCAGATCTGATACTGAAAAAATTAATTATACAAAATATTGACAATATTCAAAATAAAAATACAAAGAAAACAAGAAGTAATAAAATGAAATTACGATAGTGTGCACTTGAAGAAACGTTGATTATTCTTGAGGGAGCAGAGTTTTTAATGCGGTCTAATAATAGATTTGTCAACAAGAAATGGCCAAGGTGGTTTGTCGCGAATTGCATCTCGTATCCATCCTCGGAATTCCATTTTGGACACATCATGACACCTACAGAACAAGCAAACACAAAAACGAAACTTATTCTCTTCTCTATACAATTCTTCCACATTTCACTAATTCACACACAATTGTCCTAGGACTATTTGTACTCTTTTGAAAAAAAAAACTGATTAAATTCACTTAGATGTTTGTTAATTAATTGCAGAAAGATCTCGGCTACCACACAAAAATACCAAATCATTTTACAAATACTCCAGGTCTTAAACTCAGCTGGATTTTGATTGAGATCTAACAATATTTTAGTGTAGTATATATACAGATACATATACCAGGATCAAATTACAAATAAATAAATTAATTTTCTGGGTTGTCTATACTGGTGATGCAAGTCATTTACCTAATCTTTAACCTGCATTCGATTCATTCAAAGCTGCAGTCATTTATTCCTGAGCAGAAATGCTGAGAAATCGAACTATATATCTATATACACACATATCTAATGAAATTATCGATTTGTTCTCATTTCAATTTGTGTATATATCTTTCGCTGACGTTGAAAAAGCAGATATGAAAATTTCGCATTTAGTCTTCCAATATGAGATAGCATTTTAATCACTGGACAGTTAACATCGATTATAATCAATCTTTTAATCATGACGTGACAATTATACTGACGTCATAGTCACTACTCAATCAGATAATGACATTTACACAGATACTGACGTCATGATCATTACTTTATCGTAAGTTTATCGCTGACGATAACTTACCAGCATTGTTGATGAGGATATCAATTCTTTCCTCATTCTTTAAGATGACACCTGCAAATTTCCTCACAGAGTCTAAAGAGGCGAGGTCCAGACGCTCTACACTGACGTCACTGTTTCCTGAGAACGTTTTGACGATATCTGCTGCTTTAGAGGCCCGTCCTATATCACGACATGCCATGATCACCCGGGCGCCTGAAATTAATTATTTATATTACTTAAAGTTTTCCGACCGATTTGTATGGTATTTAGGAATATAAGTGATCAGTATTATACAAACGTGTGTTGTCATACTGTAATATAAACATGTAATGCTTTATTTCCGTTACATGGGCCTGTGGTAAAATATCAAAAGAAGTTTTTGTCACAATATAAACCGATAAATGCAAGAACTTTTATATGTGAACGATTTCAGTCAGAAAAAATGTATATTGTAACACGTATTTAGACATCATGGTTGACCTAACGTTTCCCGCGGGAATCTAACACTGGCACTGAAAAACAATAACAAGCATGTTATCAGTTTACTGGTAAAGACTTTTCCTTCCAGACGTACTTCCCATGATGGGTTATAATACAGAATCCATTACAAGTGTTAGACTGCAAAGTTAGGTATATACATGTACATTCTTTCTCCTTCAGTTTATCATTATCATTATTATTATGCAACCCACACTCCCTAAACTCCACCGAAAAACATCTTTTGCATAAATATAACCCAAAGTTTACAACAATCTCCCACTTCATATAGTGATAGATAACTCACCTGCTGCTGACTATCCCTTAGTTGTAAATAGATATATTGATGAGGAGCTTACTTTAAGAGCTTACTTCTAGCAAACAATCCCTGTGTGGCTGTGTATGTATATAGATCTTACCTCTATCAGACAATCCCTGTGTGGCTGTGTATATATAAAGATCTTACCTCTAGCAGACAATCCCTGTGTGGCTGTGTATATATAAAGATCTTACCTCTAGCAGACAATCCCTGTGTGGCCGAGTATGTATAAAGATCTTACCTCTAGCAGACAATCCCTGTGTGGCTGTGTATGTATAAAGATCTTACCTCTAGCAGACAATCCCTGTGTGGCTGAGTATATATAAAGATCTTACCTCTAGCAGACAATCCATGTGTGGCTGAGTATGTATCAAGTTTTACCTCTAGCAGACAATCCCTGTGTGGCTGTGTATGTATAAAGATCTTACCTCTAGCAGACAATCCCTGTGTGGCTGTGTATGTATAAAGATCTTACCTCTAGCAGACAATCCCTGTGTGGCTGAGTACTAATAAAGATCTTACCTCTATCAGACAATCCCTGTGTGGCTGAGTATGTATAAAGATCTTAACTCTAGCAGACAATCCCTGTGTGGCCGAGTATGTATAAAGATCTTACCTCTAGCAGACAATCCCTGTGTGGCTGAGTATGTATAAAGATCTTACCTCTAGCAGACAATCCCTGTGTGGCCGAGTATGTATAAAGATCTTACCTCTAGCAGACAATCCCTGTGTGGCTGAGTATGTATAAAGATCTTACCTCTAGCAGACAATCCCTGTGTGGCCGAGTATGTATAAAGATCTTACCTCTAGCAGACAATCCCTGTGTGGCTGAGTATGTATAAAGATCTTACCTCTAGCAGACAATCCCTGTGTGGCCGAGTATGTATAAAGATCTTACCTCTAGCAGACAATTCCTGTGTGGCTGAGTATGTATAAAGATCTCACCTCTAGCAGACAATTCCTGTGTGGCTGAGTATGTATAAAGATCTTACCTCTAGCAGACAATTCCTGTGTGGCTGAGTATGTATAAAGATCTTACCTCTAGCAGACAATTCCTGTGTGGCTGAGTTAGTATAAAGATCTCACCTCTAGCAGACAATTCCTTGGCCGTCTCCAGACCGATGCCAGTGTTACATCCGGTAATGATGACAGTCTTGCCATCCAGACGTTTCTTGGAGACGCACACACCACCGGCCACGAAAACCCGCATCAAAAGAAATCCGATAACTGAGAACAAAGGGAGTAAAATTTGTACAATACGGTATCATAGATACTCAATATCATAGAGATCTGGTGAAAATTCCCGTTTCTGTTTTATGGTCCTTCGTAACTATTATACCATTTTGCGTTAAAAGCAGCCAGCGGCTTCAAGGCTTAAAACGAGAGCGAATTTATTGAAAATAAAATGTTTTAGGTTTTGGTGTAAGGTTCGAGAGAAGTTTTCGAACCAGTTCGAACTTTCTCCCTTAATTAACGACATCGTTCTATTGTCATACTGCCAACAACATCGAATAAGTTGGATTCATCGAGACTCCAGAGGGGTTCCGAAGGCTATTGAGTGAACACCTAGGTCAAAATAGGGTCAATATATAGGCCTATAACGAGTTCCCATTCTCAGTGTCCCGAAACTGTAAAGTGATTAATTAGCGAGATGAAAATAAATGATTTAATGACGTTAATTATTAATGTAAATGATCTTCTTAACTTTAACTTATCTTAAAACAATTTAATGAAATTGGATTATTCGATATAATAGGACGTCTTGAAATTCTCAGTTATCTTAAAAAGCCGACGCAGTCTTATTACGTCACCTGGTGAAATATGAACAATATTATGTACATTGTTCTGGACAGCTTCGGTGGTCATTTTCACATTAATAGAAACACAAGCTTACCTGTTCCAACAACTGAAGAAATTAGTACTTTGTTGTCTGTAAGGAAAAGACCTGCCGATTCTGTGAATGTATGGTCCATGATGCGCACCAGTTTTTATCCGGCTAGCTTCTCTACCAATACTCAAGGCCGGCTCGTTTTACATGAGAGGAATTCAACGTTCTTTTTTATTGTAGAGGGGTCGTCTCAAAATCTAAAAATACCAAATCCCACTATATGTTAATAAAATTTATTTATACATACATACTTACATGCATACATACTTTCAGTATAATACACACACACAAACACATACAATTGGTTTGATTGTGTTGATATTTTGATATTTTTTAGCTTAGGGTTCATGAGAGTTTGCTTGATAATTTGTGTTAGAATAAAAACGCTGAATCACGTACATACAACAACAGAGCAGATGTTTATATCACGACTTTTTGTGGTGGCCATAAGCTGTTTTAGAGTGTCATGTAACAAAATTTGGTAACATGATTGAGTTTTATTTTTGTTAAAGCATGGCTTATATTTCACCAAAAAACATCACAAAAATATTCTGCTGTCATTAACTAACAACAATACTTCCTGGTTTAACATCACTCCCGATCCATTTTTCAAGCAATACTCTGTTAACGTTTGTTGTGGTCATGTTATTCTCCAGTTTAGCGATTTTGTGATTTGATTCAAATCATGTTTTCACACAGGTATTTTCTTTGTATTTTAGCCACTTAATTAACAACGTCCAAGTCTTTATCAAATAATAATAAAAACTTTTAATGTATGTTCATTTAAAAATTGTTTTCCTGTTTTTAGAACGAGTCGCACATGTCAACATCACTATCACGTGACTTTTCAGCGGTTATGTTAATTCTATAGGTATTCACCACATAAAATCGCCACTTAGCTGGGGAAAAATACAGTATTTGAAATCATATCTCAAGGTAGGATGACAAACATTATATTCGGTTTTCCTAGCTCGGATTGTTACTTCCTGAATGACAAGTCGGTCGACAAGATGGACAATACCATGTTCCTGTTAATTTCTTATGTTTTATGGACATCACAACATTCAGGTAAATGGAGATTCTTGTTTACTTTAATATGAAATCATGCATCTTAAGGTTAGTTTTTCAAGAGATGTTTTTTTAAATGATATCGTATTTGGTGAAATAAAACATGACGCGAAGTACAAGCAACATCATCAAGTTTATATGTCTGAAGCTAGATACCGTTTGTGATTTGTTATGTAGTGTTAGAAACAAATATAAGTTCATTTTAGTAGGATACCAAATCGATACCGCACTCCTATAACTTGAAGACGTATAATTCGAAGTATTTTGTCCCTGTCGGAATACCAAACAATCGAAGTTACTTATTGGATAACTCGAAGTTTTCAAACGGCCCCTCGAAATCAAGATAACGAAGTTCGACTGTATTTCACATACAGTTTTTTCTGCAAACACCTTCATGTTGAAAACTCATTCATTGTCATGTCGCTTACAGAAGAAGTACAACAGTGAATTTTGCTCCACTGAAATGCATTTCTTTTATTTTGTAGAAACTTATCATCAAAGTCAGATTTCTATTGATGATGTTATGTTTTATATTGTATACTAAATATATTTCTGTGTCTTTTTTCTAGAGGCTGTCTCCAACTGCTGCAATGTAACCGGGATACCTGCAGTCAATCATGTCACGTGTTCAGGATGTCTTCTACAGGCTGTGCCCCGTGATTTGCCAATTAACACAACCGTGTTGAATTTGCAGAACAACAGTCTTACAAGCTTACACCGGGATTCATTTCTACATCTACCTCAATTACAGACATTGAATCTTCAGTTCAACGGAATAGTGAATATTTCAGCCGGAGTATTTGACAACCTATGGAGAATAGAATACCTTGATCTTTCAGGAAACAACCTCGACCACCTCTCAATTAATCCGACCGTTTTTGACTCATTAAAAACACTAAACACATTAAAAATTCACCAAAACAACTTTCATTTGAAGAAAGTATATCCTGAATACACAATATCAACTCTTTATAATCTGGAAAATCTTTCCATCGACATTTTTGAAGGATTTAATTTCGGAAATGGGTTTTTGAATTTAACACAGCTTCAAAATTTAAAACTCTTTGGAAGAGGAAGCGTTTTATTTCTGAATTCATCATTTAGTGGTTTTCAACGATCGAATATAACAAATTTGAAAATCCTAGGAAGGATAAGAAAAGTAGAAGAGAACTTTCTTTTCCCTTTTATCAAACTTACAACGTTAAGTTTTTTTTTGCGATCCGTTACTCCGTTCCAATCAGTTACATTTTGAAAGGTCTTTATGGGTTGAGAGGAAGAAGAATGGATTCTTTAACGATTGATGGATCCCGACAACAATTTCTTAGAAGTGAAAATCTGGTAAAAGAGGATTTTTTATATCTTGGATCTATATGTGTCAAATACGTATACCTAAGGGATAACGGCATCGGAAATATTCGTTTACAGGCTTTAACTGTTTGGCATACCAGGACATGCATTGAAGTGTTAGATGTCTCAATGAATAAATTTTATTCAAAACAATTCTTATATCTTCTGCCACTTTTCCCGTCAATTATTCGTTTTTATTGCTCATACTTAAATGATAATTCTTTTCGTTTTAAACGTGGTCTTTTTAAAGGCTCAACAGAGTTTGTCTTTTTGCCAAAACATCTAATTTATTTCAACATGTCACATAGTAGCATGTCTGGACCAATCGATAACTTCACAATTGTTAAAGGTAATAATATTCAAGTTTTGGATATAAGTTACTCAAGAGGAAAACCATCATGCTCCCATGGAGCTATAAAAGGTATGACACATTTGAAGGAGTTCGATATGTCTGGTATCGATTGTTCACAACCAAATCCGAATATGTTCGCTGATATTCGAAATCTAGCAAAATTAACTGCACGTCAATGTAATCTCCAGCCTATATTCAAATCGAACAGAATTTCATTATTGAAAGGACTAGATAATCTTTCCTTCATTGATGTATCGTCAAATGATCTTGATAGTTTAGATATTCGTGTGTTTTCAGATCAGAAGAAATCTCTTAAGACTTTGATTCTTTCAGGGAATCGTTTGGATAGCCTCCCCTATCACCTATTGAAATATTTTACTCACTTAGAAACTATTGATTTAAGCAGTAATCTGATATCGATATTCAAAAGTCGAGAATATTCTCTTCTTGATGAATTAAAATCCAAATCAGAAAATTTCAAAATCATATTAACAGGAAATCCTTTATTGTGCAGTTGTAGTCATTTGGATTTTATTTCCTGGTTACAAACTACGCAGTGCGTGCCTGACAAGAATGAACTAAGCTGCTTGACATCAGAAGGTACTCAAATGAAAATTGGTAAATTCCTAGAATCGGTTGATGAATTCAAAGACAGTTGCGTCTCTCAATTTTGGCTTGTCATTTCAATTTGTCTAACATTGCTTTTCTTTGTGTTGGGAGTTCTGACTAGAGAGGTATGGAGACGAAGCGTACTATTACGAGTAAAGTGCCGGCATCCATTAGTACAGCAAATATATCTGAATGATGTGTACATTTCATATTGTAAAGAAGATACTCGCTGGACTGCAAAAACACTTGTACCATGGTTACATGAGAACGGAATTCAATATTGTATCGACGAAAAAAGTTTTCAACCTGGCCGCGACATAGCAGATAATATAATGGATGCTATAGACAGCTCTTATCAAACTGTTTTTGTGATCAGCTATGCTTTCCTTGAAAAAGAATGGACAACATTTACGTTAAAATTGGCTAGTTTTTATTCATTTCGGGAAGGTCGGGAAAACATGAATGTGATTATTTTGTTAAATGATATTAAAAAGAGTGAATTTCCAAAGCTCGTGCGGAAAACTGGGATATAATTCGTCCTTTGCTCTGGCCAAATGGAAACACTGCAAATCAAGGGAAGTTTACTGCAGAGAAAAATGTGTTTATGAAACGATTGTATAAACGTATTCAACAAGGAAATGATCGACTTTTATTTACACCTGTTTACGAGTGTGTACTGTAAAGTGATTTTGATTTTGGTTTTAATCATATTTCTAATGTCAGTAGAGACCGTCGGTAGGGACACGGTTTCAGTGTTGTCCTTGTGTTATTTATTCAATGTTTTCAGTCAAGTTCGAGTTTTTTTCTTTATCTGTTCGATTTTGACTTGTGCCAGTTAAAATTATGACCTGCAGTTATTTACCTGATTTTTATTTATCTAATAGATATCTTATATTTTTAATTTATTTTTTATTTGTTTATTTGATTTATCTTTATTCTTGCAATTTGGTTTCTTTTTTAACTCTTAAAGTCTTAAAATTCTGTTCTCTAGCAATAAATTTTCTAAATGTATTAATTTAAGATACATGTCGCAGTTTTTCACATCAGGTTATATATCTAGTTAGTATATAATACAATATTGATTTTACCTATTGTCAATATTCTTACGCTTGATATATACTATATGCTTTCAAAGATATTAAAGCATGCTAAATTTTGAAAAGGCGTTGCACAATAAATTTCAACAATTGACAACCTTATTGAAATTTTGATTTTTGATAATGGCACTTATCTCTCATTTTGCAGAAAAATATTTACAAACTGTATTTATTCAATAACGTTTGTCAATGTGATTATTCTTGATAGAACGTTTGAATTGTTTTCATTTTCCAACCATAACCCTCAGCTTCAGTTATTTTGTCACTAATCTGATGTTGTCAATGCCGTACAATGGAGGACTGTACATGTAATTACATATCTGTACGGCAAACAGAGTACCTAGCAGAACAAATTAACTATGCCAAGTCAGATTTAGTATACAACTGTTACATTTTATACAACATTCAAAATACACTCGTTTTAATATTCACACTCTTTACACAAATTATCCTACACAACAAAAACGATGTGTTACGTAACCGTGCAAAAATAATGATTAGAGCGTGCAGTTACATGTTTGTATTATCACGTTGTATTCAGATATACCGTATAGATCAACTATTCTTCTAAACAATAGATTTTGTTTACTCCTGTATTCATCAGTGAGAAACAAAAATGTTTCATTTCATATCACATATTTGAAAAAACCTTATTAACTACAAAATGTCTACGTAAATTTAGATGATGCCAAATTACAATCATTATTTTGTACAAAATGTTTACGTAAATTTAGATGATGCTTAATTACAATCTTTATTTTGTACAAAATGTCTACGTAAATTTATTTGATGCCAAATTACAATATTTCACATTTTAGTACCAGGAATACATTGTAAACTTTTTCAAGAATTTTGACTGAATGTTTTGTATTGGAAGGAAATATCTGTAACTTGTTATTTCATATTTGAATAGAAAATAAATGTAGCACGCATATTAAGAGAGAGAGAGAGAGAGAGATTTAAAACGCGAGACATCAGTGGTTATGAACACTTTATTGTTAAAAGTTTTTTTTATTATTATTTTTCTTTCCAAGTTCACATAATACGATAAAATAGTACAAGTAGTATATTCATGATTGATGTCAACTCTTACATATGTACAAGTAATTAATATCCTTGTCAAACATGTTTTACCACATTTTGTGACCCCTCGGGTGGAATATCCCTATCCTACATACCCATATAGAAAAGAGTTTTTTTCTCTCATTTCTAATCTCATATTATCAAATATTTGCACTCACCTCGCGGTAGCCATCACTGGACGCCGCCATTTTTCAGATTTCTATTTTTTTCCTTGGGCCATATACATAAAAAATATGCTGAAATAGATTCTCCATCCCCGAATTTTGCAAACTATGTTTGCGGTCGAAAACATAATATGGACTTTGAATGTAAACATCCAACGTCAGTGTTTAACTGTTTTTTCTTCAAGCGGGCTGGGTCAAATACCCTGTCAAATACATCACCCAGAGACATGCGTACGCGTTCAAATATAGTGCCTTAAAACACGCAATAAAACAACACTTTTCTTTTTAATATTTACTATTGCTCAATGTATAATATATCATAAACACTTTTTACATCTTTGAACATGTTGGTCAAGTTATTAATACTACTTCACTGTCAATAGTAATCTTACAAATCTTACACATTTATGAATGGAATTCTTGGTTTGCTTGTGAGATGACGTCACTTACGTCACACATTTCGCGCCACACCGACAGGAGGAAAGTTAGTCATTGTCACTTTCAATCACACGTGGACGACGGCGGAAAGGCCGAGTCCCAGGGTTGGTGATGTTGATATTTATAAAACAGTTTTGTTAATACGAGCCTGCAAACAATGACTCCAATCGACTATGCGTGTTTGTGGATGAAGCGGATGACGAGGACATAGTCGATGAGTGCGCGGGAAAAAACTATGAATTACTCCGCGCGCGAGGCTTTATTACACAGGCGCCTGTGTAATAAACGTCTATCATGACCATGTTTATTGCCCTGGACAGGCCTATCTGACACAGGTGGAAATGAGAGAAATATATATATTCATTTCTTATATACATCTACTGATCGAAATCCAGTGCTGTGGTGATAGATCTCCATTTTTCTCTGATATGGTCTACCTTTGTCAGGGTATAAAAAATGCACTCTGAATGTCAATTTGCTTATGATATAATAACATCGATTTGACTCCATCAATAGATGGGATAGAGTTTTTGCATTTGCAGGTATAAATATTTTTTTTTGCCAGTGGAATGCAAAAATTTATATCATCAAATTGAAGATCATTATTACAGCCTAAACGGACAAAAGGACAAGTCATATGAAATACTACATTTAGATTAGACTCAAAGCCATTTTTAACGATTCCCATAGGAAGCGAGAAAAGGGGCATTCCCAGAAAAGATATTCAAGTGTTTCTCTATTAGCCAAACAGAAAGCACAAAGCCCACTTTCCACGATTTTCATGATCAGAAGTCTAGAATTTGTATATAAAATTCTATGAAGTAGCTTAAATTGAAAGGTTTGTAAATTTGTATCGTCAGTTAATAAAAATTGTGCCTTGTATATAGACTTCCAGTCTTCTCTATTAAATGCAGTTTCGAATTTTTCTTTCCATTTTTCTAAACTTTTAACTGGAATTTCGTGATGATCCATGATAAAAAGATTATAGAAACATTTCGCAACTTTTTCATTTGACTTAAAAAGAGAAACTAATTTGCATTCAGTGTTAGTACTTTTTTCACCATTATGGATGATATTTTGCTTCCAACTCCTCGGAATAGCTGAGAGTAGCCCTTGATAAGTAACCACATTAGTATTTTTATTGTACTTCTGCTTAAAGTCTTCAAAAGATAGGAATTCTCCATTTTCATGTAATGAATCATTTATGAAAAAACACATCATGCTCTATCCACTTATAGTATATGACATGCTTATTATTCATTTGTATTTTTTCATTTAGCCATAATAGCGGGGATAATAGATCATTCGGGGTTGTGGGAGGTGAACGATTCTAAGAAGCCCAAATTTGAAGTACACTACACCAAAATGTGTTAAATTATTTAAAAAAATTCTGTAGTCCTTCTCTGTTCAAGTTCCAGAGTTTATCTCCCCTATTTTTTCCACCTTACTTGATATTAATATTTTCCAATTTGAATAAATTTCTGGATCCAACAATTTCCTTATCCATGACATTTTTCTAGCTCGGCAATATGATTTTACATGTGGTATACTAATTCTCCATTTTCATATGTGTTTATCAATATATTTCTTTTAATTTTGTCCTTTTTCCAAGACCACAAAAAGTTGAAAAAAATCTTTTGAAGGTTTTTGAAAAATGTCTCTGGTGGATCTGAAAGTGTAGAAAATAAATGTGTAAATATTGGTAGTACTGATGTTTTTATTACTGTAATTTTACCCAAATAGCTCAAATTTCTGAAAGACCAATCAATGATAGTTTGTTACTTGCTATAATATTTTCTTCAAAATTGTGTTCAGTGATATCTGCTCTTGTGAGGTCATACAATATGCCTAGTAGTTTGAACTTTCCATTATGATTCCAATGTAGACCTCGCTCCTGTAAGTATTCCTCACCACAACCCCGTTTAACCCCAATCCATATTATATGAGTTTTGTCCATGTTTGTTCTTAAACCAGAACAATCAGCAAAAAGATCAAGAGTGTTCAAGGCATTTTCTAATGAAGTTTCAGCGTCGTCTAGACATAATGTTGAATTATCTGCATATTGGCTCAACATATATTCAGAATGTTCTATGTTTATACCTGTTTGTTTGGATTAAATTTAAGGGATGAACTAAGCAGTTCTATAGATAAGATAAAAATATACGGAGACAAAGGGTCCCCTTGTCTAACTCCTCTTTCGATATCAAAGAATTGTGAAATATGTCCATTCTTAGAAATACAGCTTGAACAGTTATTATGGAAAGTTTTTATCCATCTTCTTAAATTAGGCCCAAATCCTTGAAATTCTAATGCTTTTTGAATAAATGTCCATTCTAAGGAATCGAAAGCCTTTTCAAAGTCTAGTAATACAAGTAATCCCGGGATATTATTTTCGTGTGTTTTTTCAATTATAGCTAAAATAAATCTAGTACATTCCCCTATGTATCTATCCTTTACAAAACCTTTACAAAGCCTTTTTGTGACTCGCTAATAAGTTTATTTAAGTCAGGTTTATTTCTGTTTGCAATACTTGCCGAAACAATTTTATAATCTACATTTAAAAGTGATATAGGTCACCAGTTTTCTAAAAATAATTTTGAGTTACCTTCTTTTGAGATACAGGTAATTATCCCTTTTCAAAAGATTCATTAAAAGAATTAATAAGAGGTTCATGAATATCATTCCAAAACATTTTATAAAACTCAACTGTAAATCCATCCAATCCAGGAGATTTTGAATTTTTCATGTTTTTTAAGTGCATTTAAACATTTTAACCTATTAACCATACTTTCCATTCTTTCTGATTCCTCTATACTCAATTTATAGTTATATGGATTTCTCTCATTAAAAAACTTTGCATATGAACTTTTCTTATCTGAGTCTTTCTGCTTCTGTATAACTCTTCGTAATATGTAACTTGCTTATTCATAATTTCCTCGATTTCAATTTTTTTTAAATTTTCTTCCGTAATTAATTTCGAAATGAGCCTTTCTGTGAAATGCCGTTTTTCCAGATTGCATAAGTATTTAGAACTCTTCTCTCCTTCTACTTTCCATCTGGTTTTAGCCTTAACTATAATTCCTTTAACTTTTTCCTCTCTAATTGTTCTAAGTTCTGCCTCTGTCCTTGTTATCTCGGATTCTTTTCTATTTTCCCCTTCTTCCAAATAAAGGTCTTTTAATTCCAATTCTATTTTTTATTCCTTATATACTCTGATTTTTTTCTTATATGAACAGTATTTTATGGTCATTCCCCTTATCATTACTTGTATGGTTTCCCACAGCAAGTGGTTATCTATCGAATATTCAATCTTATTGGTGTAATCATTATTTCTATACTGGTTAAGAGTGTCAGATATACATTCCTTAACTTTTGTGACATATATAGTATCATGTAATAACGAGTTGTTGAATTTCCAAGTGCCACTTCCTCGTTTTTGATTGTTAAATATAAAAGTAACTGAAACTGGAGAGTGGTCAGATCTAAAGCTTATTCCTATATCCGTATTGGTAATAAAAGGGACTAAATCAGAAAAAAAACTAGAAAATAACCCAGCCTTGCCTGTTTTTGATGAGGACCCCTCCACGTATATCTTCTAATTCCAGGGTTCTCTTCACTCCATATATCTAACATATCTAATGAAGACATCATTTCGTGAATTTTAGCTTGACTTCTAGGATTATTTTTTGTTTATAGTTAAGGTTATCAAGTTCATAACTTAGACTCATATTCCAATCTCCACAGGCTATACTTGGATTATTATCTAAAATTTCAAGCTTTTGGTGTATGTTATCAAAGAGTTTCATTTCAAGTATTAGAAAATTACCATTAACACCTTTAATCTCCTTTAAAATTTCAAATTGAAATGTATTATTAAAAAGAACGGCAACACCCCTGCTATTACTAGAAAAAGAACAAAATTTATTTGTATAACCCCATTCTCTTGCCCAATATTGCTCAATCTCTTTAGTAGAATGTGTATCATTAACACAGATATATAATATTTTTTCCTACAACTAATAAAAAATTCTCCGCGTTTTATTTCATCTGACGACAAACCCCGACAGTTGCAGCGGCCAATTTTTAAATTATCATCCAGTGTTATTTCTGATTTAATTACTTATTAACCAACAAAATATATACTACCACAACACTGGTATTCTTGACTTTTCAAGTTTAAAGTGAACTTTTTTTTAACCAACAATGAAGACTTCCCCCCAACACTGGTTCAAATACAAAAATACATTTAGAGTTCCAGCTGTATATCTGTAGATATGGCCAAGTCAAGCTGGCCCACTATCAACTACATACATTTATCTGGAAAAAGTTTCGGTTACCTGTGAAATCTACATGTCAATACATTGTACATTAAGTACTCTTATGTTATATTATTATCTATTCAGACAAACTATGTCACACTGATTCAAATAATCTTGTATGATAAATATAATATATATACATGTATATATATATATATATATATATATATATATATATATATATATTTTCCAGACAGTATATGTCAATACCTTAAATGTGGTATATCATATATAGTTTTCAAACATAAATCATTCTGAATTTGTATTTTTATATGATATATATATACACATATAGACGTGTTTTTAAAGATGATATATATTCTGAAATTCTGTCTTGGTCCTTACACATTATCTTCTGAAAGCATGTATCCTTTTGACTCAGAGCTTGTACCTTTTATATAACGTTCCGGACACCATGTAATATAATTATGAATCTGTACTCACGTTATACATGTCTATATGCATATATATATATTTCAAGTCAACATATATCAAGCTAGCTCAATACTTATATATATATTTAATGACATGTATCCTTCTGACACAGTTGATATAGTACCTCAGTACTCATATATGGATGTATATATACCTATTCTTTGATAATAACTCTATAAATTCAATTCTTATAAGACACATGTGTTTCCTTCCGACTCAGTACTTCTTATATAATATGTATATTCAGACAGCATATATCATTCTGATTCAGTACTATTTTACATTCATTTTTTGCAAAATAACATACAACATTTTGCTCCGATCTCCTTTATAAATCAGAGAGATACAAGTGTTTTGTGAATTTGTAAATTATTATTATTGTGTACACATAATTATCATAAATATTAATTGTCAATCAATATCCATCCAAATGTACAACACTATTACTGTGTCCATTGTATATAACATCAGCTTGTTTTTTTGCACAAAATTGTCATCATTCATCAGGAAAGCATCCGTCAAAGGAATGTTGTAAAACAGTCTCCGTTTTTTCCCCATTCCTTAGTAACGCATACAATTTTCCATCAGTACTCCAAGACCGTTCAACACACTCGAGTTCAAAATCTGCCTTTAACCTCTGTTGGTTGAGACGTGTCGAGTCCTCCATAATGAAATATCCTAATCCCTTTAACACTTTCCTCTGCTGTATGACTTCTATTTTCTTCCTTCTATGAGTAAACTTACAAATTATGTTTCGTGGTTTTCCCCGCTGGAAGACACCAAGCCTATGGGCTATATCTATGTCTACCTCTGAGATCATAACTTTCAGTTTGTCCTGAACAAACCTTACAATTTTTCCAACACAGTCTTCAATGGTCTCATTATTGTCAGTATCCTCAAGGCCTACAATCCGTACAAATTTTTTCTGCTGTGTTGCTCTAAATCATTTTGTTTACTTTTTAACTCAAACTTTTTTCCCTCGCAATCTCTACTTCCTGCTCAAGTTTGCTGACTGTCTGTTTCAATTCCTTATTCTGTACTTCTAAGTAAAAAACACGGCCCTCAAGTACCAGTTCTCAATTTTCTTTTTTAATTTCTTCTCTCAGATTTTTCATCTGTTGGCTCATGTCTTCTTTGAGTGTTGAGAGCATAGCAAATGTGTTATCTAGTTTTTCATCTGTGGACATTTTCCCTTTGAAAATATCACTATTTCGTCCTGACTGGAAACCCTTGGATTGCCCTTTACAACCACTAGTGCTAGCACTCCGGGTAGAAGCCTTTTTTTAGAGAAAAATACGGTTCACTGTAGGAAACACCTTTCACAATATATACAGGAATCCTCGTGTGAAGAATAGACAAGCTACATGTACAGTAGTTGACAGTGGCCAGTATAATGTTCACTGAAGCATGGTGAGAGGTGTTTTTTGTCCAAAAGTTCTTTCCTCAAAGTACTGAATAGGCAGAAGAAATCTGCTCTATAAACACCACAATTCTTTTCTACAATGCATCAAAAATCACCAATTTCCATTTTGAAAGTCAAATTAGTTGATATAGAAAAACACATTTCTTGTAGAGAGTAGTACACACAACTCAGCACTGGTCCAGCTCTACAGTCATTTTAAAAGTTTTAATCATAACTATTAAATACATAATTTCAGAAAAAAAAAGATAATGAAAATTATTTCACACCAAAATGAAAATACAACAGTACAAACATCATTACACAAACAGAGAAATTATGTATATAGTAATCACGATTCTCATTCGCCATCAGTACCAGCCAATTACATGCCTTGGCTATTGTGTACTTATTACCATGCTTCTATACATCATCATGGATGTTGCTTTTCAGTATTTTACTGTTGAAAAATCTCATGCCTTAATTTCATCATGTCCTACCCTGATGTAGAGCTCATAGACACTGATATAGTCGATACGTATCGCACCTGACATCATTGTGACGTTTTTGGTTCGTATGCACTTAGCGTAAAATCACGAGACAGGAATTTGAAGCAACATTAACATCGACATCGAATTACAGAAAGTTCAACCTCTAAATGACATTTATGTAATACCGAATTTATATTGCCAGAAAGAGTATTGTCCATCTGCATAGTTTTCATTTTTAATTTTTAAAGGACGATTAAACCCAGAGGCAGGATACGACAATATTTGGTCGGAAAATTTGGTATTTTGATGAGTTTTTCGTTGGAATTCAGATCGTCGGATTAATTCTGTCTACAAATGACACAAATGCTTCCGTTTCCATATAGGCTACAAGGTTACAGTTTTAAAAATCGGTATCGATGTTAATGTCACTCATTAAGGACAATTGCCTTAGTAACAAGTCAAAAGATTTTTGAGTTCTTTTCAAAAAGACATGGGTCGCTGTATGTATACTAGAAATATGCTATAAATTCTACTGTACGTCAACAATTCTGCTGTAAATACACAAACAAAAATACTCTCTGGATACCCAGTACTATTAACATAACCTGACAGTATCAACAGCGACAAGTTGCTGGGTTCTCGGATAGGAAATAACAACACCTGATGTGTTGGTGATGATGAAAGTTAAACACATACCACACATATGAATTTATGCGAAAGTTTTGTACAATGGTAACTGTGTACTCCATACCATAAGGACGAAAACAAGATATGAGATATTATCATACGACTCTCGTCAACCCTTTCATCAACACTACCGCGTTGTAAAATATCGTGACGTCACCGATCTTGGAATTTGTTACATTGTATACTTTGCATTAATACGTTAATGAGTAAGCCTTCAGGGATCAACATTAACATACACGCGTACAGTTTTACATTTGAAAATTGAAGACGAATCTGCTTGTGACATTAATATTGAACAGCATAGACAGGGGAAAAAATCAAGAACTTCGCGTATGCCATTCTTGGTTGGCTAGCTAAAAGACTAAAAGAAATATAAGATGTAGAAGATATAAGAAAATGGGGAACAACATAGTTTATCTTTCTTATTTGACAGCGCGTTGTTAACCATCCACCTTTCTGTGATTAACAGTGCTAGTTGAAATGTATGCTGGAGGGTTGTTGTAACCGGCCTGCAACGTTTTTATTCATTTCGAATAATGATATGGTTTAGAACAAACATGTACCTAATGTGTATCTTGTGTTATCTTCGTGTTCTCGACCATAATGTTGAACTAAAATGATATAACAAGGTTGCTCGCTAAAATTTTCACTGAGAAGCTTTGTGTTGATCTTCTTGTTCCCCAGGTTGACAGCAGCGGTTGAGTATTGAAATCAATGGCACTTGTCTTCTCGATATTTTTCTCGGAGAATGCGTCTGAGAATTTTCCCTGAAGGAGACTTAGGAACTTGTTCTACTATTTCAACTCCTCCTCGGAGCTTCTTGTAGGGTGAAACGTTATCTGCAATGACAATTTAAAATCATTTTTTATTCATTTTTTTGTTAAAAGTGATAATTATGTTAATGTATTAAATTCCAAATTGATTTCGCTTAATATTGTTTCTTAGTTGTTAACTATCAAATGTAGTCTTTTGAATGGTGCGAGAAACCACAAAAGTATTATTTGTTTGCACAACTGGCATCTTCCATCTCCAATCTTCAGAAATTATGTACTGCGCCATATGACTACAGCGAGCCTTACCTTCGACATATTTTGACACGTTTTCACATGATAGTGTTTGGTTTGGTTTGCTGACCACATAAGCTCTTGGCACTTCGCCTGCATCCTCATCCTGGACACCGATTACAGCAGCGTCCTGAATGCCCGGATGTCTAAGTAGAATGTCTTCCAGTTCAGCCGGTGCTACCTTTGTAGTAAAATATGTACACAGGAGGTCAATTTAAAATTATAACACTTTGTGTGCCACTGTCTTTTCGCGTCTATCAAACAGGAGGTGACGTCATTAAAATAATTACATTTAATTCAACTACTGGTAATCAGTTCGACATTTTATCGCAATGCTGTATTCTATTGATTAAACACAGATATTCCTTAGAAAAAGTATTTTTGATAAACAAAATGCGTAGAAGGTTTATCATAGGATATAACATGTTATAATCTAGAGTAGGTACCAGTTTGTAGTAATATATAATATATTGAGTCGATCGTTAAATACAACAATAGATAAAAGAATAATAGTTGTGGTTATTTGATGTATATGCAGATGACTCTCCTGCCATTATGCAGTACCTGAAATCCCTTGTACTTAATCAGTTCTTTTTTTCTATCTGTGATCACAAAACACCCGTCATCATTCACGTAACCAACATCACCTTCAAAAAGAATAAAACCAGTTAGATATTGAAATCATATTCATTCATTCTGTTATGCTTTGTCATCATTTCTTTTATCAATTCTTAAAGAAACAACGATTTTTTTCAAGTATAAATAAACAAAATAAATAAATGAAATATTTAAAAGAAAAGTATTGACAACAATTATTCTAATTTCAGCAGTCCTGAATAACGTCCTTAGCCACACCTGATTGTCATTATTATTATAAGAAAGATTTACAACAGAAATGATAATCATCCGTCGGTGCTAATTGATTATGGTAGAAGCAAACAACGACACCGATGACACGAGTACCTGCTCGTACCTGTATGAAGCCACCCGTCTCTAATTGTTTCGTTTGTAGCCTCTTTGTTGTTATAATATCCTTTCATGACTTGCGGTCCCCGTACACAAATTTCGCCCGTCTCACCATGTCCGAGTTCAGCTCCCGTCTCTAAACTGACAATCTGTACAGTCCGAATTAATAGACACGCGGCTCTTCAAAAATGCATACCAGAGTGTTATTTATAAATATTTGCGGAAATATCCATTTTTTTACTAAATCAAAAACTACCACGAGTAAAAGATCATACACGCGCATCGACATTTGTCGATGTGATAAATATGTTTTATAATTTCTTGTTTTACCTTTGCACCACTATTAGGCACCAAAAATCCAACAGTTCCAGCGTGAATGGATGATTCAGTATCTATGGTGGCAACTGGACTCAGTTCTGTCATACCGTAGCCTGAAACAAAGTACGTGGTACTATAGGACATGATCTAACTCATACCGTTCCAGTGGATATGCAAATTTGATTTTGAAATAGTAGATCCGAGATATTCTTGACGTATGCACTCGGTGAATTATCCATTTAGTGGTGGTATGCTTTATAAATTCGCCAATATATATCTATTTTCATAATTAATTGATAATGCAATTAAGTGCCAATTCTAATACATGTTAGTTCTCCAACATGTAGTACCCATATCACGTAACTGTCAATGGACAATTTATATTGGCCTTTCTTTGGGAACCGCGTGTCGTTGACATTTCCCGCAGTTCATATTTAGAGTATCTAGCATTGTTTTGATTGTACTTCGATTTAAAATGACATGACTGGTTTTGAATTGCGAACAGTCTTTTACGCAAAACTTAACGTAAATACCAACATAATCATAATCCATACTCAAATTCAATAAAACTAGGGCAAAATATGAACAAACGAAGGATTTGCACGGAGACCCCTGAATAAGTACAAGGAGTATAAGTCCACATGTTCCGGAAGAACAAGCATCTTCTGCTTCAGTCATGTCACGTTCTTAAATGATTACAAGGTATACAACAAACGAACAAACATGTAAACTAACGACCATAAAGCACGTCCAGCTTCACGTCGCACAAAGACATAGAATAGTTTTTAATAAGATCACTATGACGACCGTGAAACTTTGTAATAATTTCCATCAAACTGCATCTCGTCATAACCTAAAGTATAATAACAACATCGATGATGTACCTTGAATGACTGTTGATTTGAATCGGTTTTCGTATTCGTTACACAAGGAGACAGCCAAAGGCGCAGCGGAAGAGCAAGACGTTTGCACACTGGTTAGGTCATACTTAATCACCATCGGATGTTTGGCCAGGAATAAGACGATAGGTGGAACCATGTGCAGTATCGTCACCTAACAGACACATTCATAACAAATATTAAAAAATAATAATAATTTCTGGTAATAACTTAAATAAAATCTAACATTAGATAGACTGCGCATGACTTGTAATAGTTACCCGGCCTACCAAACAATGACTTACCTCTAAAAACATTAAAAAATGAATAGTAACGTTTAAACACGCATGTTTGAAAATAATGGAAAACATTATCAACGATCATTCAAATCCATGTCAATAACATGCACAACCGTTATAAATCTTAGTTGTTATATCTATATTCATATTGCAATGTGCAATTGGGTCATACATATTTACCATCGGATGTAATATTTGCTGTATTTGTCTGTAATAGTAAATTTAACCTGTCATAATTAAAACATCAAGTAAAAGTCCAAATATCTATTTGAATCTGATCTGTTAAGAAATTACATTACTTTCCTTATCCAGGAATATCAATATCCAGAAATGCAAATTTATAAAAATTAAATCTTGTTTAATGTTTTTTAGACCAGAACATCATATCTTAATTCATTGATGGTTAGACTCTATATCTATACAATATAAGAGCGGAGTATTATAAGTCCATGTATTGCCAGGCAGTATCATGATAAATTCAATAATTTCAACAGTGACAGATAACTTACTTATTATAATGACAAAACACTTCTCACTTTAAATTCGGGTGATATTTTTTTCTTACTTTGTACTTCTGAATAGCAGTGAGGAAAGATTCGGGTTCAAACCGAGGCATGGTTACCAGAGTGCCTCCCTCCTGGAGAACCCCCATCAGTAGGGGTATCATACCGTAGCAATGGTAGAGAGGAAGTATGCACAAACTCGTGTCATCATCGTTAGGTTTTGATATCGTTCTGTATAAATATAAAAGATAGGTAATTGTCTAATTTAGATTTTTGTCATTAGAGAAGGTATTAAACAAGCGTCATTCATTTTCTCAGAATCGTTTCATAAATTTCGTAAGAAATGGAAACTGACGTAAGATCCTTTATATATAAATAATTATATCACAAAGTATGTAAGTGTAGTGACAATGATGAAAAATCATATTGTATACTGTAAGTCACTTTTTCGCAAGGGATTATATTTCTCATGTATTTCAGAATAGCGTCATTTGCAAATTAAAATCCTTTGCTAACACAATGTTACTGATGTCCTTAAATAAATAATGACCTATGTAATGTTGTAACAGCGAAATCATGTATTCGCGAATAAGACAGTCACTTGCCTTTCGCGAAATTAAATACTCCTTAAAATAAGTGATTGCCAGTAATAATACCTAAATTTCCTGTCGTGCACGAGAAACATGTTGATATTTACATTCTCTTCACAAACACAAAGCCTTAGTATTACCTACCTGAATTGTTGCAGATTTGAAACAATATTCATGTGTGTAAGCATAACACCCTTTGGGAACCCTGATGTGCCGCTGGAATAGGGTAATAACACCACGTCATTGTGTGGATCAAAGTCTATGTTTTCTACAAAGAAGCCACCATCGTCTTCTAGGAGAGACGAGAACGGTCGATATTCATTCGCCTGGCCAATCACGATGACATTCTGCTCAAAAGTATAAGATATTTCGATTATACACATTTGGTTCGCTTTTTTTGAAATGGAATATAATTTCATCAATGCGGACATCTTACATCATCTTCCAGCTACAGTTGTATTGAGACTGAATATAATTTGTGATCAGAAAAATGGATTGAATATAGGTTAAAACAAGGCAAATACCATACACCAGATCAGAATCATTAAAGATTTTTTCCCCGCCAAACTACAATTCAGTTACCTTTATATTGTTTTGAAGATTACGGTCTGCCTTTATAACCTCTTTGACATGTGGCAACAGGGCATCAATGACTATGACACCTGTTGACCCTGAATGATGGAGATGCCGTGCAAGTTCATCTGAAGATGAAAATAAGATTTACATGGCGGATGTCTCATTGGCCAGTTTAAGAAATTACTTGATTTAAATCCGTAAATAATAATGTGGGATATACCATTTGAGAACCCTTGAATTTTTATGGGATTTGAGTTTGAATTATGATTATGTTGCCATGTTGGTATTTTCTGATGTTTTTCATTTGCTGTAATGTATTTTTCGTTACCTAAAAAGTCAATGGCATGACAAATATTATTTTCACTCATATCATGAAGGACACAAAGACAGCATCAATTGAGCTAGCGATACTCTGGTGGTACAGTGGTATTGTCTGCGATGGTTGCGAAAATAAATCTTGCGGATATCTTTATAATTTAGTCGAGACAGGTAGCACATTCCCTATATCAATCCGCTGTATTGTGTTGTATATTTCAAAGATCGTAAAAAAGTTAATAGCAACTGTTAGTACAAATTTAGAATTAGATACAGTAGAGACAAACAATAAATTAAACTACATCATACAGTCGTCATTCGCCAGGGCCTACATGGTGAAGCCTGTGAGGCGGCTGAAGAGCATCCAAAAAGATTGAAAGAAATGTCAAAACCTCGAAAGAGAGGTTAAAATAAATGTTTTGATAATGTTAATAAGTATTGAACATGTCACGACTACAAACGGGTTAATGATGAAGTTGTCACGTACTTCTTTATGTTACCTGGGAATTGTGGGGATGTGTGTGTCACGTGAGCGGTGGTGTGAGCGGTATGCGAAAACAACAGGTTTTGCCTGTCCAGGTAAGCAGTACTGCCGTTGTTTTATGTCACCTGTTTGCCGATATCAAGGTGAAATTGGCGTCATTTTTTAGTGGTTATTTTTTGCCATATTTCCTATGTCCCTATCATAGGTCAAGCCATCTGTTATCGATGCGTGTTCGTTCATGCGTAGCTATCAGGGTTGTCAAATGCATGTTTATTTTCTGGATATAACGTGGAATTTGCTCGTTTTTGCAGTTGAAGTTCTTTTGTACATCTATATTTGCTAGTATGTTTTTAATATTTAGTTGTATAACTGCTAACTATCCATAGAAATGCTGTTACGTTCGAGTGAAATATGTATGGAAGCCGTGAGCGGTAGTCATGTGCGCGTGAACTGGCCGTATAATGTAATTCTTTTACATTGACATACATATAACCCATAGAATATTAGTAACGAATAATGGGTTATCACTTAATCACAATTTGTGGAAAAACTTTACAGTTTAGTTAAGGCAACTATAACGAGAATTGGTGGATGAGTGCTTAGTGTTCGTTTCGTTTATCTATAAAGCTTCACATGGCGGGTACAACATAGTAAAGGTTACAGAAGGTCAGAATTATTGTAGCACCAGGTCTTCCGCATGCTGTAACGGGACCGACTGACGTTAAGGACAGATGCAGGAGGGATTGTCTTTAGAACAAGCTGGCATATAGCTCCTCAGGAGACTGCTTATTGGTTGGTGTTGATGACCCATCAACCAGCCCCACAGAGGGAGAGATGCGCGTTGCGTTTGCACTATTAGCAAGCCGTTAGTGCGCTAGAAACTGTGAGTTATGTCACTTTCTTCTTAGGAACAGAGAGTCGTTCCACTATTATCGCACTAAGGAGTCAGTTGCTTGGAGTTATTTGCATCCCGCAAATTGACACACTGAGGCTGTGTATTTGTAAGACATTCCTGTCAGTGAAGAGACTGTAGCTATCTTTACCTGTTGCCAATGTGTATGGATGGAGTATGATTGTGAGTGCGAGTATGTTGATAGTTTTCTGTGTGTTTTCTATGTAAATAAACTGTAGTATATGTTCATTGTGTTACAACTCTGTGTTGATTTCCGGATATGCTGGACAGAGGCTCGTTCCACGTTACAAATGTGATACACCAAAAACAAACAATACATTTGGACATTAAATTATTCTTTTTCACTCGCCAATTCCAGAACAAAAGGATATCTATCAAACTTGATACCTACACATTATTAAAGTTGAAACACGTTTACCTATGAAATCTGATATACATATCTTTTGAACATGAAAATGCCAATTCTCATTATTTTCAAACATGGCGTGACAGAGGCAACCACTTACTACAAAAATTCTGGTAATCTAATTACACACGTTAGATAGATATATTGTAAGCAATGTTTTTCAATAATCTGTGAGAAGTTATTTACATATCTTTTCAGATAAATGTAACAAAACAATTGGTTATGACAGACATGAATTATGTGTTCTACTTACCAGAAGTGTAGACGGGATTCGTGGTAGTGAGTATAATTCCAGATGTCACACAAGCTAGTATGAGGATGGCGTACTCTGTATTATTAGTGGAACACATACAGAGTACATCCCCCTTTCTGTAACCCAATCTTCTAAGAGCACTGGCCACCTTTATCACTGCGTCCCTCAATTGCATGTAAGTGTAAGATTTACCTGTTTCGTTGTCTATCTGCAAGGTGTAAAACAATTAAAGACAATACGTGAGAGTAAACAGCTTATACAAGTCTTAGTTTAGTGAAAAGTTTAATGTTTATAGTTGAGCGAAATAATCATTTCAAAGTTAAATACTACATCTGAAATAGAGATCTGAGAAAAAACAATTCTGGGTAACCCCAAAAGCATTTGCAAATATATCTTTGTTATAAATATCAATTATTTACAATGACATTTTGTGCATATATGAATTTTGTTCATATTGATGCTTTGTGTATCATTTTTATCTTTACCAGATTCTATTACACTCATGGCAAAAAGGCAACTTGACTTTTGCAAGAGATATAAAATCATAAGAGTTCATGACCAACTTAATGTTCGAGAGAGATATTGTTATAGTCAAAATCGTGAATGACATGCAAGTGTGGATATTTTTTTTTGTTTTATAAAAGATCATATTAAAGTCCCTTTCAACTTGAATTATTTCAGAATGTTTCACTTACAAGTGCCAGTCTGTTTCCAAACATCTTGAACTTTGGAAGGAGGTATTCCGGCAATGACTCTGTCTTAATATCTACATCCGCAACAGGGCTTTTGTATATTACTTGTGCATTTGTCGTTGTAGAAAACTGCACCCTTGAAATCACTCCACAAGTCGAATTTCCCAATCTTGACCAGTTCCAATTGCTTTTCGACCGGTGTCTTCTATGAATCCCTCTAGCGACCAATGTAAAAAGCCTTTTGGAAGTAAGGGCTGTCTTGCCCAATCCCTTCGTCAGAGTTGACATGTTAACTAAATAAACATTAATTGTGCATGATCAACACACTGATCAGGTTTTATGACATATAAAGAATAAATGTTATGAAATCAACCTTGTAGCTCAATGAGATTCAGTTATCTAATTTTATGTAAAGCGCCATAGCAACATGAAACTATGAAAATGTAAGCAAATTTTAAGTCGTTATCCTAGACAATGAAAAAAGCATGATGATATTTCACTCAGCATAACACCCGGTGTTCAAGTCAAGTAATGTCAGGTTCTTATAGAAATAAAATAGGCAACGATGACGAATTATTGATAGTGTCAATATATGAGAATTAAACAGACACCAGTATTACACTTAATGAGTTCATATGGCGTCCAGGAAATTTTATCGTGGTCTTTATCAACCTATCTCGATCAGCAGTCGACATCTTTTCTACATTCAATAGTATTGCATAGGACACGACCTAAGTATTGGATATGATCTTCAACACCTATATAATAAAATGTTGTTTATTGACCTCAAGAGGTTCATTTCTCGTATACACTGAGAAAGTGTGTATAAAGTTTGTGTGTATCGAACCACATCAGATAGGCCTACAAGGAAGTGAATATTTTTAGAAGAGTTTTTAATCAGCATATATGGACGCGTTTTCACTTTTCTAATTATACCTGTCGTGTGCTAGTAGATCCATGTCACTGTAACACGCAAACCTAGGCGATATCGTGGAAATGTTTTAACTCTTTTAACTTCCTGATATAGTCTGTATAATGTTTATAAAATGTCGTATTATGATGTAGTTAATATATGCGGTGCATTTTACCTGCGTAATCTAAAAATAGTATTGCACGCTACTGTCAGTGTTTGAGCAGATTTTCGCAATCTATCTATCTCTGAGGGCCGTCATCTGTTTGTTAATGTCAAATCTAGATTTCCATAATTTTCATCTTGCTTTAAGCTATTAAGATACAAAAAAAATATACGAGAACTAAATCAGGATCCGGATTCACATAAATTTTACACGGATATGTCATTAATTAGTGTCCTATTTTCATTGAAATGAGCCACAGCGAGGCTAGGGTTTTAAAGCCAATTACAATATGTAAATAGGCCAGTTTAGCCCGACACAGCATTGACCTAAGGTTACCTCACCTATTCATAGACTGTCTGGTAACGTAATAATACCTAGACCGTCATATGCAATAGTTTATAAACAAAGGTATATTTCTTTCTTGATGGACAATGTTGTTAAATTTTGACAGTTTAAAAACATTGAAGTTTACATTATAAACAACGTAATTAATTCAAACTATGAGAGTTATGCATTGATAAGGTTGCATGAACACATCTACAGCGATTTCAAAGCACGTTGTACTTGAACGGTCACGTACAATAAAACACAAAGTACAAAATATCCAACTTGAAGCTGTAATATACAATGTGTATATCTAATTTGAAAATAAATGTAAGCCATATTTTAGCTGTCAACATAGCCTACATAATGCATTGACGAAATGAACGTCCTTTATACAGCTTTCAAAGAACTATTTTACTTGTACTCTAAAGTCTAATCTGTCCTCTTGTTGACGATAAGGTATATAAATACATATTTCATTTATATCGGTCGTAGGAAAGTTTTAAAACTACAATATTTACCTTGAAAACAGTAATGTTAAGGGGAATATTGTAAGCGTATCCTATTACGTTACGATAAAATCTTCCTGTTTGTGTCGGAAACGACTTGTTTTGACAAAATAACTCTCTATGACTAACATGGTGGATATAGAATATATACGATGTATAATTTAAGTTAGGATACTGGTATTTAAATGTATTCTTAAAAACAGGTAATAATGTGTATAACGTTAAAAATGACAATGGGACATCACAAATGTTAAACTCAAAGTTGTTTCAAAATTTTGGACACAGATGGTAATACTGTTCATTGGTATATCGATGCAGATAATCGGTTTGACAGGATCAGTTTGCTATCGATATAAAGGTATATCACTATGGACGATTATATCAAGATAGATTGACTTACCTGTTGTAATTGTTAGCTAGCTCTGAAGTCAACCGGACAAGTGCGTCTAACTGGTACTAAGACGTAAATGCACCGATTGTCTGATCAGTTTTCAATCTATATATATCTTGTGGTACAACACTAGCCTTTTGTACATACACGAATTGGTAGCGTTGACCTAGATACGGAAAACGAATGGAACTGCATATTATACAAGTGGTAAATTTTGTACCTGGTGCATAACTACGCTGACAATGTTCTGTCTGTGGTAATCCTTACATTAATCCGTCACCAAACATGACATCCATCATGTGGACTCTGACACTACGTATGACATCCGTCCTGTGGTAATCCTTACATTAATCCGTCACCAAACATGACATCCATCATGAGGATTCTGACACCACTTTGGTATTCATCCTGTGGTGTTCCTTAAAGACACTGGCTCCTGTTCTGTGGTCTCTTGTCACCTTGTTACATATCGCACTATCATGAAGAACCTGACATCACACATGACATCCGTCGTATGGACTAATATCACCTGACACCGCATCTTATAATAGTCCACATCACAGATGGTGTTTGATAAATGATCAATCGGTTGGAAGAGCTTAGAATACACCTTTGATTATATCAAAGTTTCGAAGTTTAAACAGTTTGGTCGGCAGTGTTTGTTTTTAGATTATCAAAGTACACCATTGTGTTCCTTTCATTATAACACACCTATCTAGAACCATTCACAACCTCAGACATTTACTTTTCTGTGGCTATGACTCTTGGATGGGGAGAAATGTTTCAAACATGTAACGATATTGTCATAAAATGATGACGCTATGTTTCTTTTCAATCTTATAACCGGTTCTAAATTAGCCAATCAGAGGCTCTGACGGCCATACTTGAACGAAAAAGAACAGCCGAATGTACAATTTTGCATGATCATAAACGCTCATTTCGTTTGAATGTGACACATGTTTTATCAGAAACGTCCGAACACCTCCTGGGCCTCTTAAATAATTTGTAGTGTCTTAATAAACCGATAATTTCCTTAAAATCAAATGATATATTAATTCTGACTAACATAAGGCCGTTAATTGGCAGCCATATTGTTGAAAGGTGAAACCGGGGATATAATAGTGATTTTTGTCCTATGACAGACCTAGGTATCAAATGTGATGGAAAACCGACAATATTTAAAGTTGTTCCAATCAGGAGTCTGATACCCGTGGCCATTTTTGTATGAAAACTATCTTGAATATGCAATCCGGAGAAGAAAAGTAAAACGCACAACTGAACAGATGCGTATGTATGTAGAATTTCATAGAAATCGAAGAGGCAGTTTCTGAGATTATCATAGACAATCACGACGGAAACTTAAAAAAAGGACAAAAGCCTTCCTTTTGATGAGGTAATACTAATGATATAAGCAGACTAAATATCGGAGTAAACGAAAACGGTCATAGGTCAGAACCAGAACTAAACTTGTCAGGTAGGTTAGCAATTCATTTGTTACAGAGTGACTTAAAACTTTAATCAACAATCAACAAATAACCGACTATTTAACCGTCTTTATTCTACAAATTTGTTTTAAAAATTAATACCGTTTACACACTTCGGCAATATCATTCACACAGTTAGCTTTAATGAAATATATAAAAATATGATTTTCATATATATCTATATATGCACATTTATAAACCTCAATGTTGTGTACCCCTAGCCATCTTTATGAATATCTATAAAATTGATATTATCCACAAATTAACATTGTGAGGTTATAGAAAATTAATACTAAGTAACGATTATGTTAATCTTCACATACTTCAATGCTAGATAAAAAAAAACACACAAATAAACGACAAGTAAGAACAGAAAGAAAACGCCAGCAGCATTTTCATACAAACTCGGATTCGATGAAACTAGGAAACTAAAATTTACATGGAGACCCACCAAGACCAAGTGTTCCGGATAATTTGTCTACATGTACATAACTAAGTTATGTCTCTTACATATTTCTCAAACACGTGTATATACCACTCATGAGCATTAATGAATAATGACACTCGTGTGAATTTCTTATATACACAAAAAAGTAAAACAAAAACACGTAATAGCAAAATAAAATATACGTATCATTGGATTTAAGAGAATGTTATTGGTAAAACATTTATTTTGATCAATATTTCGTACTAAAGATGCACAATAGTATATATTACATTTTCCCTCTCAATATCATCTTAGGATGATTTTAATTATAGTTACATTATTCCTCACAAAGACGTAGGTGGTTAAATGTCTGCATGCTACAGTAAAATTGTAAATACTGAAATGGTTCAAGAAACTTGTAATAAGTTCTTAAAAACAAAAATGATATATATCATTTCGAATCTGAAACAATAATTTTTTTCCATAGATTTAGAGCCACTTTCATTATCTAAACCTTCTTTGAAGACAGACACTTAGTATACAATAGCAATCTTGAAAAAACATCGTTTAAACGGCTATTAGTAAATACAAAATTAAATCGATTGCAAAACAATTATCAATGTCACAGATGTAACATGTATCACTCCATCAGCATTATAATGAGGGACGTATAAAAAGGCACTGCTTATATATTTTTGTTATATCATAGCAAAATAACTTATCCCCCTTGCTGTAGAGATTATGAGAAAATAACATTCATTTAGTTCTTCCTTAATGTACAGCTAATGGTACTTTTTCTATTGGTGTGCTATTGAAGTAATCCCATTTTAAACAAATTAAAACAAAAATTAGCATGTGATAACCATAGAATAAATGTAATCCGCATATCATAATGTGTCATACTATACCATATTCTATCAAATAAAATGTAATACTAAAGGGTTAATATGTCTAATGTTACTTTCCCTTGCAACACTCTTGCAAATTTCAATATGTTATTTCTTGGTTAAGTTTATTGTTAAAACGGAAGTATTCACAATTTTGGAGCCTAGCTTATCAGTGTATTAAAACATTTCCTATTCTGTGAAAAGAATTTCATGAAATATCAGGACTATTGATAATTTCATTTTTCGATGTCAATTTCTCATAAATAAAAAAACAAATATCATTAATGTAAGGCGCTACAACTAAAATGACATATACTAAATGTTCTTATGAATATGTATGTTATCAATCTATGACACGTCATCATACTTTCGCGCTGAATTCGTCCCTGAGAATTCGTCGCAGGATTTTGCCTGATGGCGACTTTGGAATTTCCTTCATCAACTCTACTCCACCTCGTAGTCTTTTGTACGCTGATACATTGTCTAAATTAACAAAATGAATACTAATTAGTTAATTAACAGTACATTTCATTTAATTGTTTAATTACAATAAATAGTATTATACATAAGCAATCACCGTATTGTGCTGAGCGTATCTATTTAAGTACGTTATATATATTGCTGACATTAACTTGTTATTTTTAAATAACAACATTCTCATTAAAGCTGTATGTTTGATTTATTTTACCTTCAACAAACTTGCATACGTCCTCTTCACTCAGTGTTTGGTCAGGCTTAGGCACTACGTAAGCTCTGGGTAGCTCCCCTGCATTCTCATCCGGGACACCTATAACAGCCGCGTCCTGAATACTCGGATGTTTGAGCAATAGATCCTCTAACTCGGCCGGGGGAACCTGACGTAAAAATTCCAAGGCAAGTGAAGAATAAGTAGAGATACCTTCTAAACTGAATGTGATTTATTTTGCGTATATCACCATAGATAAATATACACAGATATATATAAAAGTTACCTTGTTGAAATAATTTCTAAAACGCATAAGTCGTTTTTATTTCAACGTTTACTTATCATACCTTTATTTCATCGTTTTACATCTATGTAACCGACTATTTTATTTGTATGTATAATGCGATATTATAAAGTTCTAAAAAACAAAATACAGAACATTTCTTACCTGGTATCCTTTGTACTTTATGAGTTCCTTAAGTCGGTCGGTGATGACTAAACAACCGTCTTCTCGCACGTGTCCTACATCACCTGCAGTAACATTGTCAATGTTTAACTCTTTGTCTAATTTGTCTAATTAATTGCAATTAATGAACTAGGTTGCTTGTTACGGAGATTACTACACAGCTATAAAAAACAAAGAAAAAAAATACCGACATGTCAATTAGGGAAAATTATTAACAAAAGACTAATGAAAAAGAACAGGGATAAGACCAGGTGTTCCAGAGGGGAAAGTCGCTTCCGCTTCATCGACAACTATCACGGAACTCATGGTCAATGAAAGTAAGTAATGTCACGTTCTCAAATATAGCTTAAACCATATAGTAATAATACGGCGAACTAACGAGCATAAAAAGTCCATTTCACATCGCCCAAGGAAAAAGAGACTATTTCAAACGTTGTCTGGAAATTATTTAAAAATGCACACGAACCAATTTAGTAAAAATTTGTTTGTATGTATATGATCGGAAGCCATAGATTATACAAGGAAATGTGTACGTTTGTATATGATTAGTCAACAATTCAGTTAATTGATGTATTGTTTTAAAATGAATATTCTCGCTTTACAAATTTGGTAATATAACATTATGAATTCGATATCATTGACATCAGTCGGACACTCCTAATGGATGTCTTTTGTATCAATGATTTGTCCCTTAACTGACTGTGTGTGTAAATACATTTCATAAGTTGTACATAAATGTCGATCACTTTTATTTGCTTAATACACAAAATATTTCCTGCAAGTATAAAGTATCAATTATTTCGAATTAACAAAAGACGTCTTTATTTTTATTATATATATAATATGAGCTGAATGATAAATAAATCTTTATCACACAACCATAAGAAATTATTTTCATAACAAGATAATACCTGAATACAGCCAACCATCCTTTATCATTTCATCTGTGGCCTGCTGATTGTTAAGATAACCTTTCATTATCTGTGGACCCTTGAATACCAACTCTCCTGTTTCACCAATACCCAACTCAGCCCCCGTCTCCGGATTGACGACCTAAAGGCATATAGTGCATACAGAATGATTACGTTTGTTATTGGTTTACGTCCTACTAACAGACAGGGTCGTTTAAGGACGTGCCAGGTTTTGGTGGTGGAGGAAACCCGGAGCTCCCGGAGAAACACTACCGACCTCCGGCCAGTACCTGGCGTCTGCCACATGAAGGGCTCGATCCCGTAACCAAAAGATGGAGCGCCATTGCTTAAGACGGTCAGATGCCTTAACATCTCGACCACAGCGGCGCTAGTCCGCATACAGAATGATAAAATCCAGTCAAAAAGAACATGAACTCAACAAAACAATGAGAGGATATCACATGCTCTTAGATACTAAAAGTTTTCTGATGAAATGTGTAAGGAATTAATTTTCCAACTTAATTATATTAAATATATATATGACATTAGAATATCAAACTAGACTCTAGAAAATATATTTTAATTGGCCTCAAATTTCGTTATTTTCCATAACAAATACATTTCTGTTGACTTTTGATTTCGAGGAACCACTAGTGTTAATTATGTATTCTTAACTGTTGTTTACATTGTGGAGCAACAGATAAAGTGTAACAACGAACACAATCAAGGTAACACCATCACTGACAGTATCAGGAAATGAGAAAAATATTGCAGTACTGAAGGGGAAAATAAGATAATCTTACATCACTTTCTCGGTAGAAATTGAAGAAGCACGCGGCGTTAAATGAATAAATATTGTTTGAAATATGTGACAAATAGTCATGATAGGAACAAAACTGACAAGACAACAAAGTAAACCGAGAAAATGTAAAAGAAAAAATGTGTCATAAAAATTATGCGAGTAACTGAAAATTATGTTTATATTAAATAACGTTTTGCAAAAGGGTATGATTTACCTTTGCCATTGTATTAGGTAAAAGTCGACCAGTGGTTCCTGGATTAGGAGGAAGGGTATCAACTGCTAACACTGGAGACGTCTCCGTCAAACCGTAACCTAAAACAACGAAACAAATCCAGGTAATGGTTATCGAACGCAATAGTATGTACATTGTTTCTAAACTAAACTAGCACAGTTGCTAATTGCATTGGACTCTTTATAGCAAACATCCTTCATTTTCCTGATGATAGTAATTCAAAAATGTCGTCGTAAGTTTGTCGTAATACGGGTTTCTTTTCAAACACGATTTACATGTGTTTTTATTTGTTTTATTGAACGATGCACTTTTCATTTTCCAGTCATAGAAACAATGTCTTTATGGCTGTTTGCGTTAACTTATGATTTAATATAGGAAATGAAGTAACCATCAGATTACTTATCAGGGCACATCATCATTGGACAGGGAAAATTCCTCTTACATGTTTCTCACTTAGTTCCTTGTTGCCTCGCAAATGTTGGGTTTTACGAAAGCATTCAAACAAAACAAATGACCGAGCTTTATCATAACGGAAACAAATTCATCATTCATATCTTCGAGATCAGTCCAGCGGCTTGCTTTCAAGTAACTGGGTTGCTCTCCTCAAACAGTATAATTAACAGTATTTGTGATGTTTTTACCGATGTCTTTCAACAAAAGTACCAGCAAAACAGACAGATTTGAAGGCAATATACCAAACATCGATACCATGGGTAACATTACTTATGCTATACATACCTTGCGTTACTGGAACGTTTAATCTTTTCGTAAATTCCTCAGTGATCGCTTCTCCTAAAGGCGCAGCACCCACCACCGTTCTCTTTAAATGACTGAGGTCAAATTGTGAAACGGCTGGATGTTTGGCCATAAATACGACGATTGGTGGGACGATATGAGCCATGGTTACCTAGCAATAAATCGTCATGTGCAAGTATTATTTCAAGTTAGTAAAATGGAAATCTCTTTCTTCAGCACGAAATAAATTAGTGTGTAGAGTTATTCTCAACTGCACTCGTTAACATTCGTTGCCTTGTTCAGCCAAAAAAAGTATTTGCACAAAATGAATATTTACCACGCAGTTCCTACAATATTCCACATCGTGTGGATCTTTCTGTGAGAAGGCTGTCTGTAATTACACACTACAGTAACGGTAACGTTTTACCAGTACCGAAAAGAGTAGTGTCTAACATTTTTTTTTTATATGTTTGCAATATAATAAACTAGCACAAAGCAGCTCGATTTCGAGACCTAATTATCTTGCTGATGAATTCGGTTCCAAACACATGTTATGTTACGTGAACTGGTAAGAAATGAAGTCACAAATGCATCATCAGATTTCAATCCTTTGAAAACAGTACACATGTTTTTACTGAAACGTATAAATGACTTCTACAGTACAATAGATAGTACTTCAAATTATAAATTGTTTCACTGCAGTATTTGCGTAACCACTGAACCCGCATCCAGTACATTCGCGTCCTATGTGATAGACCCAGAACAAATCGAAGTTTTGTGAACGAAAATTAGCATTTAAAAGATTGATCACTCAATATTTTTTTGTTGAAGCCGGCAAAAAAATTATCTCGTAACGTGTCAAAAATGCAGCCTTGACGAGTCACAAAGTACATCATCGTCGATAAAGTATTTACAATGTCAACCGGAAAATGCCATCGGGTGTATTACAGTACCAGTAATTTCAATTAATTAATTTCATGATGATGTGTACAGGCGTAAAAATGCTAATTATTCGTATATGTTTCAACCGACAATATTCTATTCAAAAAGACAAATGACTTCATTCATGATAAACAGATTTTCCTACAGATCTTCGATATGTTGTTATCTCATAATCGCGGAAAGGAATAATCGAACATTCCTATATTGCCCTCCCACACGGTTATTCGAACATTCATTGCTATTCCCAGAAAATACCAATATATTCATGCATAAATAACTCAATTAGATCTATCATTTTCATCGATCCACTGATGACTGTGTTTCCTTATTCGAGTAGACAAAAAGTTCAATATTCAATATACTGTATAGCGGGCTACTCTCGCGGGGATATTTTCGGTATTTTGCGTTACATTAACATGATCGCGAAAATTTAATCCGTGAAATAATGAGACACGTATGCGTCAAGATCTAGAAATTTATTATCCGTTTTTATACAATTCGACCGTTTCATTATAAAACGGGAAAATTATAACCCGTGAAAATTATCAGCCATACGGTATTAAACATGACAAAAAAATTACCTTTTGCTCTGACATAGCCTTTAGAAACATAACTGGGTCGAATTTCGGGAGAGTTACTAGTTTTCCTCCGTCCTGGAACACGCCCATCATGACTGGGATCATACCGTAACAGTGGTAGAAAGGTAGAATTCCTAGACTGGTGTCTTCCACGGTAACCTTAATCACTGGCCTTCCAAAGATATATTGTACAATTAGATACAGGAAAGACAAAAACATTGAATATAAATATCAGTCAAGCTTAGCCAGTCAATAATCAAAACCAGGCTATGATTTATCCGTCTAAAAGTTGTAAGAGGTTGTATCAAAACGAACAATTTTAAGAGAATGCGTCATATATCAAAGCCGATATTTTTGCAATTGCCGTATAGCCGGTCAATTTCGCGGGGGCGATATTGTCGCTATTGCGGTAGATTAATGTGGTCGCGAAAATCAAATCTGTGTAATAATAAGACACGTATATTAATTATTAATTAATTAAATAATTATTATTAAATATTTTAAATCGGTGCACATTAATTCCTTTTACAGAGACGAATTATAACGTGCAAGGCTATATATAATTCTACTGAACAAACTTTGTACCTGAACTGTTGAAGGTTAGCCACAAGGTTATGATTGGTAAGCTGTACTCCCTTTGGTAGCCCGGTGGTTCCGCTGGAGTAGGGCACCACTACCACATCATTCATCGGATCGATGTTCAGATTTTCTGGAAATGACTTGCCATCGTCCTCTAATAACGAAGAAAATGGACGACAACCTTCTGCTTCGCCGATGACTATCACTTCCTGTAAAGATGTGTTCATATATGTGAATCTTTTTATTTATAAACCTTTATTCCGCAGGTTTTCTAACTTTGTTTGTGTGTTTCAGTACTAGTTTTTAATATGAAATGATTAAATTATACATTTGGAATCTCGTTGCACTTTAAAACACAGGATCTATTATAAATCGTCTTTAGTAGTTGTATTTTTCAGTTTACACATATTAAGAAGTACCTTGATGACTGTCTTCAGTTTAGGGTCACTATCCAAAGCTGCCTTAGCAACGGGCATTAAAGCTTCGAATACAACCAAACTAGTAGATCCAGAGTGATTCAAGTGGCGAACAAGTTCCGCTATAATATAAATGGTTAAACAAGCTATTTAAGATGACTGAAGTATGAAAGACAGAAAGAAACAACTGGATTATGTAAAACATCAAAGGAAATATCAAAACATATAACCACTTATACATAAAAAGAGGGGGAAAGCTCTAAACAGGGAAGGTATTGTATCTAATAGCAGCTAACAGTTCTGGACACATTGAATATTTCCCTGTATATGCGTAGAGATTAGCTTCATTCACGCGTACAGACCCATAGTTCAGGAATCCATTGGTTAGGAGCTTTTGATTTCATGAAGGACGATTTCAGAAGCAACACAATGCTTGATACCTACCAGGAGTGTACGCCGGATTGGCTGTGGTTAGTATAATCCCAGAAGCTGCACACGCTATGAGAAGGATGCAGTACTCTGTGTTGTTGACGGAATACATTGCCATCGTGTCCCCTTTCTTGTAACCAAGTTTGTTGAGAGCACTAGCCACACGAATAATTGCTGCTTTAAGCTCAGGGTAAGAATATGTCTTGCCACTGGCGAAGTCGACCTAGAACATAAACAAGGTTGTGGAAACAGTGTAATTCATACTAATTGCCATTACTGATAGTAAATTATATAAGCGATCATTATCACTGAAATGGTTTTGAGATTTCCACAATAAGCGCCATCGACTCAGCAAACGAAGCTTATCATTCAGGAACACCTCGATCGGTTCCTTGTACTTCATCGTTCATTGTCCGTCATCATTTATCCTAAAATCGCCTCTTATCATAAGGATTTAGCGGATTTTCGTCAAATTCGGTAGCAAGTATCCTTGGGGAAGAGGGACAACTTTTGTTTAAATGCTTGTTCTCTTAGTCCCTTGGGGCCTTAGGGGTTGAGCCGAAATGGGACATTTAGCAAGTTCTTTAATAGCCATCTTCTCCCATGAAAATGATCGGCTTTTGTACGAATTTGGTCTATTGCATCCCTGAATAATTAAGAGTAATTTTTGGGTCTCGATCGCAAACAGGGGAAATACGGAAACTCCTTCAAAATTCTTCTTATTCCGCAAGGATTCCTGGATTTCGCTTGATTTCTCTCATAAACATTCTTAGGTGACGGGATTCAATTTTGTATAAACGGTGGGTCTGGATCGCCTGGTATAGGGCACGGTCGGGAAATAGAACGTCTTTAAAATCCTTCTTCTGTAAGAATGCACGGATTCTGTCCCTGGTCTGGTCTGAAGTCTCATTTGCTGAAGGGGAATCAATTTTGTATAGACATTTGTTCTCGCCTCCATCAATGAGCATAAAAAACATCAAACTTCATATCGTACAATGAAAAGGAATATTTCCCAATAAGATCATTATATAAGAACCATGAAACTTTTCCAATATCTTTTTCAATTATAAACATACAAACCAGTGCTGTTTTGTCGCCGAAATTATCAAACTTTTGAAGTAAATATTCGCCAAGAGGTTTCTTCGGTAGTTCCAGATCTTGCAGACTGCTCTTGAAAATAGTTTTTGTCGAACTGGAGGTACTGAATGACCTTTTATGAGCATTTTCTGCCACTGCCGATCGTCTGAGAGTAGCCAAGAGGCGGGAAACTTGTCTATGTACATGTTTTGTATTTTGGGAAGAGGATTTCGACGTCTGCAGTAGTAGTGATCCTCCTCGAGATAGAAAGGTGAGTTTGGTGGTTGTCGATGCCATCAAGAAAATATGAAGCCAACGTTCTGGAATGAAACGAAAAGGATAATTTATATAAAAAGCCAAGTGTCAAACAGACATGCTGATGATGTGCGAAAGAGCGGTACCTTTTTGTTTTTATCGTTCCACACTTGTTTTGAACTCACAAAGAGAAAAGATGAATAAAAGAAGCAGCAAATCGGACTAGCTTGATGACAATTACAGATATTTGTATTACAAACAATAATATAAGGGGGAAGCTATACCGAAGTCAACAATCAAGGGCGACAAATCCATGAAATATCGCACCAAATAAAAGACACGAAGAAAACTCACAAGAAACAAAAAATTAAAAATTAAACGTTTAATGTCAAAACTCAGTATCTCGGTGGTTTTGGGTGTAAGAACTCTCCAAAACCACACACAACACTTATTACGTTATTATCTCAAACCCTGCATACTGGTAGATTGACGATTTAAGAGGGAACAGACTTTTACACAATATGTTTAATATAGCGTAGTTTTGGTCCTTCCTGTAGAAAACTGGCTAATGAAGTAGAGTGTTTATAACTGATGACCACGATTTCAAAGACAGTGAAAGTCCTCATATGTAAGAAATGAATCAGGAGAGTTGAGTTTCAGATGAAATTGTTGTAAGGTAAGATCTAATCACAAGCCTTCAGAAGTCATGTTTGATTTCGGTGGTTATAGCGAGTTGACCATCACTCACATATAATAAGTAAATATTACGGTATGTTATCATGATGGAATGGTGTCTGGAATGGATTCTGACCTATATGGCACGTGACGAATGTGATAGGCTACTGTATACCGCTATCGGGGACAAAACCATAAAATGCCAATATCCTTCAAAAGATGTCCTTAGGTTACAAAACAAAACAGCCTCTTTATCAGTTCGTAAATATTGAAAAAAATACACGGTCAATAACAATAGACTTCAAAACTCTTGCTGAATGCCTATCCATATATATGCAAACGTCGGTTCACACATCACGAATTGTCACAAACTTAAGATCTGACACAAGGCGGAGACCGGACTGTTATATCAAAGTGTTACAGAAAGTTTCCTTCTAAATAACTATAAGAATTCAATCAGGTGTGTGTTTGGACATGAATAGTATCAATTATGATATTCGGTTAACGATTTCTATACAAATCCGTTTTTCTGTTTAAGATATGAAATATTTATCTATATCGCCTCACCCCACGAATTCCTTCGATAAACCGTCAGGTGAACGACCTTCACTTATGGACTCGTGTTATCTGGTTGACCGGGAAATGGCCGTACTCGACAGTTTAACAAGTCTGTTCTGTCAATGACACTTTTTTACTTTGATTTTGGGTCATAATGACTGTCTATGTTTATCTAGGAGGTGAAGTCAGTACAGTGTGAATTGAAAGCTTTGGTATTACAATCATAAGTGATGTGCAAGAAAGGTTTCGATGTCTCAGTCCCTTCTTTAGAACACGGGGCCTCATATACTTAACACTCATCACCCTATACAGAGTTATTGCCCTTTTATATATAACTCTTCATTCTGTCTGCGCCATTTGGTAGAACAAAATGTTGCATAGTAAGTTTCGTTGGTTTATCTGCCGCCAGACATTTTGTCCAAACCATGAATCAAAGACCTTGCTATTTATGAAAACAAAGAATGTGAAGGATGACGCATGTTTTACAGCGTGCAACAATTAGGTATTATGACACTCAATTTGCAACGTCATTGCTCTTTTGATATTGACAATAAATACAATCATTCTATTGAAATCATTCTATTTATCTGTCATCCTACTTGCATTCATACTGACAATACATTCAATCTGATAAAAGTCAGTTAGAATATCTCTCGCCCAGGTTGCATTTATGACTATAAATGTAATCTGACGAGCTGGGAAGTGGATTCATGATGAAAGAATTTTAAATCTTAACAGCTCCGACATAAAATAATCGTTGACCTATATATAAACAGATATCTCTTTATCACAGCTGAGAACAATCGATTTGTTGCCGCAAACATTCAGTCCATTAATTCAAATACAATGTAGTATTTTAATTAGAAATTATTTCTTCATAAAACGTTCAGAGCAACTGTTGTCTTAATCATTTAGTTCTGTTATTTAGCTTGAATTTTGGTCTGTGTTTACACTGCTTCGTGTGACTTTTAGTTCATTTAGGTGAAGGCGAGTTGATGTGTACACTTTAAGACACCCGTAACGTGTCGACATTTTGAACGGGCCATCACATGTACGTTGATATACGATATTTGTTGACGTCACATTTTGTGTCTAATTTTTTTCTCTCTGTAGTCTACGTTTGTTTATTCCTTCAGCATCTTTGTTGTACATATAAGGTTTCTAATTGTCAAATCAATAAATATATTTCTATACGTCTATTTAAAACTCTATTTGCTGATTCGAGGACACGCTCATCTGTCAAGTATTGAATAAATAATTGTATGTCAGGTAAACTTTTTTAATGGTGTCCAAAGGTTTTCTTCGAAAGTTTGCTCGTAATGGTTCAACGCAACACTGCTCCGGCTAGATATGTTTAGGAAATTTTGCATGGGGCTGGTGTTTTGAAATCGGTTTCTTAACATGTCTCCAATGCAAAGAATACAAAATACTATCCTCAGATCAGCAAAGGCTTAGGGAAGGGACATGTAAAGCGAATCTTTTAGTGAACATGTCAGTCACCTGTTGATATGGATTCCCTCGAGCTCTGACAAGTACTGACGTCAATGAGATTAGGTAAATACCTCCCGGACTAGGTCACTAAAAGTCGGGTCACATTAAACTACTGTCTCCATTGTTGTGTAAGCAGGTTGTACATTCTTTTGACACTAGAAAGATAAACTAGTTATAGTACCTGTATCGATAACAGTTCTTTTTCTCTGTTGATGCATGTATTAAAGCAGACAATGAAATTAAGTCGTCATTGTTTTATCTGGTCTTACAAAATCAAACTCTCGTTTGAGTCAGTTTCACTTTCAGTCAAGCATCGTGCATTTTTGTCCATTACCCGCCTGTTCGCCTTATTATAAATAGATAGTTACCACACACTGCAGCTGGTAGGAATGTTTATCTTGAATGCTAGATCAGTGACCGTGAAGGCGGTTCAGGAATGCTAGTGCTAATACATACGGCCATTAACATGGAACGAGACACTGTCAGAATGCACCCGACGTTACGTAACTAAACAACAATATATTTGATATAGCTTCTAGACATAGGTACGAGTTATATTGTTAAAAACATATTTCAGAGAGTATGCACGCTCATTAAACACTGCACTGATAATCATGTTCCTATCATGTTCAACATCTTTTATCAAAGAATTGTACAAAACACACACAACAGAATGCTATACAATATATATATATATGACCAACTAATTAAACAGGAACACACATAAAAATATTCATCCTTCTCCGCAGGGACGTATACTAAATTGCATAATTTATCCCTAACAATACATATGTTAAGTACTGAGAGTGATAATATCAAGTGTTTACGTTATATCTAGGCGAATGGTTCCAGCTATCTTTTTTATTTACTGCTTTGGTCGAGAACGAAATCCCGGAAGGTATTAATCCTAATGAAGGTATAAGGCGAAATATTCAGACGCTATGTTCCCGTAGAAAGTAATTAACACCGTCAGGTTTTCTTACGCATCCAAACAATTGTTATATAAAGTTATGCATGGTCGTGTCATATGGTATAACTAACGAGGGTTAGTGAAATTCGTACATACCTTACCAGCTGATCTGGCCCAGTACTCTGTTATACAGTTTATGAATATGTGTCACTTCGTTAGGAATATTGATTATGTGACATTTTATCAATGTTATGCGGTATACGTATGTCACAGTATCACAAGGACTTTGAACCCCGCGGTTCTACGAATATGCACTGTCAAATTAAAGGTATTTGTCCCGATATGAAACGGCCTCAATCGGACCCTATATCTTTGTTTACAATGTACACAGCTAGCTTTAATTTGCATCAATATTTGTACAAACAGTGTATCAAAACGTCAATGCTTGTAATCAAAGATCGAAACAACACGTGCAAAAATGCAAACATAATTCGCAAATTTGGCATAAAGGATTACGTACCTTGAGGTCAGGATCTGTGGATTCAACTTGTTTAGTGCCCTGGTCTATAAATAGATACTGACACAAACACAGCGACCAGTTCAATACGCTTACAGCACATGTGTCTTGATAGAGCCGAACGCGGTACTGTATCGTCGGGATTATATGTGTCAAGTCGATACGGTTCGTCATTCGGGTTGTTTCGGGACATGACCATGTCATTTCGGGACTCTATGAACCATTGGTACCTAACCATTGACCAAACACTTTGTTGTTGATTTTGATAAATAGTTGAAACAATATTTAATTCAATAATCAGCAATTTGCCAGATAAAGATAATTTTATGGAATGGGTAAGCAAACTTAGAGTTTATATTACTTCCTTTCCCCTCGTGCAATGAATGACACTAAAAAATAGATTGTTGAAAACTGATACCAGCTATTATGTAACCGTCAGAGAACATGGAATGATTTTCAAATTATTGTCAGTATTTGTATAATTTACACAAAAAATTAAAAATGTCTTTAAATGAGATGAAACTTTTTCCATGCACAATATGATCTTTTGGTAGTTATTTTTATTTTTGTTCAATCGACTGTATATACAACTCGAAACCCGCGAAGTTGATATCTATTTCACACCTACCTCGTTAAAGCCCCCTACTGGCCAGGAAGTTGATATATTTCACACCTACTTCGTTAAAGCCCCCTACTGGCCGGGAAGTTGATATATATTTCACACCTACTTCGTTAAAGCCCCCTACTGGCCAGGAAGTTGATATATTTCACACCTACTTCGTTAAAGCCCCCTACTGGCCGGGAAGTTGATATATATTTCACACCTACTTCGTTAAAGCCCCCTACTGGCCGGGAAGTTGATATATATTTCACACCTACTTCGTTAAAGCCCCCTACTGGCCGCGAAGTTGATATATATTTCACACCTACTTCGTTAAAGCCCCCTACTGGCCGGGAAGTTGATATATATTTCACACCTACTTCGTTAAAGCCCCCTACTGGCCAGGAAGTTGATATATATTTCACACCTACTTCGTTAAAGCCCCCTACTGGCCGGGAAGTTGATATATATTTCACACCTACTTCGTTAAAGCCCCCTACTGGCCGGAAGTTGATATATATTTCACACCTACTTCGTTAAAGCCCCCTACTGGCCGGTATGTTGTTATTTATTTAACACCTACTTCGTTAAAGCCCCCTACTGGCCGGGAAGTTGATATATATTTCACACCTACTTCGTTAAAGCCCCCTACTGGCCAGGAAGTTGATATATATTTCACACCTACTTCGTTAAAGCCCCCTACTGGCCGGGAAGTTGATATATATTTCACACCTACTTCGTTAAAGCCCCCTACTGGCCGCGAAGTTGATATATATTTCACACCTACTTCGTTAAAGCCCCCTACTGGCCGGGAAGTTGATATATATTTCACACCTACTTCGTTAAAGCCCCCTACTGGCCAGGAAGTTGATATATATTTCACACCTACTTCGTTAAAGCCCCCTACTGGCCGGGAAGTTGATATATATTTCACACCTACTTCGTTAAAGCCCCCCTACTGGCCGCGAAGTTGATATATATTTCACACCTACTTCGTTAAAGCCCCCTACTGGCCGGGAAGTTGATATATATTTCACACCTACTTCGTTAAAGCCCCCTACTGGCCGCGAAGTTGATATATATTTCACACCTACTTCGTTAAAGCCCCCTAAAGGCTATACATGTATAAATGTAATTCCAAATAAGCTATTAGTATACCTGTACAATGTATGTATAGACAATTACATCCAATTTTTTTTTTATTAACAATGACTTTATTTTTACTATAGAACACATACGTGGTTATGTATTAATTTTCTTCTCTGAAAGGTGACGTCACACTACCCATTCTGGGATACTTTTCAAAGAAAAAAATTAGCCTTGCATTTTGTACCTTACTGATGTAACAAATTATTTTGCAGTAAACAATAGACACGTCTACCATGCAGTCTTCATTTAGATGTCATCGGTTCCGATGTTTATTTTACACCGTCCTGTCAACACAACTGGTTTCAGCTAGGATTTTGGACGGCTACAGTACGCAATTTATAAAATGGGACACCTCATCACGAATGTTTGTCCGTCAAAATAACTTGCATTTGATTTTATTTTTTTTTTTACTCGAATCACGAGTAAGTATTACCATATGTTATATTTTATCTGTTTAATCATTCATTATAACTTTTCCTTCCTTTTTCAATATTGCTGGATTGGTGTGTTGTAGCAGAAAACCATTTCTAGGGTGTTTTGTCTCACATTCTCTTTTTTCTTTTTTTTAGAAATATATTTGATAAACTGAGAGCCAAGTTTATCAAATCGTCCTTTTAAATATAGATTCAAGTAGCGTAAACTGTTTGTTGAAAAAAAATGTGTTATCTAATCCAAGGTCTAGACCGAGGTGTACAGTGAGGTCACAGAAAGGCAGCTTTTAAAAGTCAATATAGTATTAATTACACAGCAGGTACTCCCCTGTTCTGTCAATACACTCATCATATAGAACGAGGCTAAAACTTGGTATCATTGTCAATACAGACAAACTTTAAAAGTTTTAATTGTCTTAAATTATCTTAATTGTATAACAGTTATTAAGTATAATAGTTAAAAAGCCGATCGTTCACACATTATACATATGATATTGTAATCTAGCCGAGCAATTGCCACAAACAACAACAACGATAATTATATACAGATATATTACACTAGTTACAAAGGTTACAATACTTTTTTGTGTTTTTTTTACTGTGTACGATAACACTCACTCACATTTCATCCGAACATGCATTAGATTTCACACTAAGCTTTCAAAGCATACAATTTACACGATTCTACACCTAAAGTCTCTGTAGCGTCACATATCACAGTTGACAAATATCACAGATGGGAAAGCAGCAATGATCATTTCTATACAATGTCAAGGTCTATCTACAAAATGTACACATCTCCATATACACCAGTACTGACGGTTGCCTCCGAGGATCTGATCTTTCCTTCGCCGATGGTTTCAGTAAAGTCTATGTGTGGAAATAAAATGACCCCTCCGGATCTCCATAAGACGTCGTTTGCCGCCTGTTCCACCAATCGAGAGTAACAAGCTCATAAGTTTACTCCTTCTCCCACAGAAACCATGATCTGTATTCTGCGGTACCAAAGTACGATCATTGCATAACCGGGTGGACGCTCTAGTATGGAAGCACCAACCTACCGTATCGCGCGTACCCAAACGTATACTTACCCGAATAAAGTCGGATTGTGACAGATATACCCTAATTATTTTAATAGGGACGAGGGGGGCTACAGGCTCTCGCACATCTATGACCAAGTGTTATACAAAACGTAGCAAATTGACTTCTGTACATTGCTACCATCTGGTGCATTTTGTTTGGTCTATTATTCGTTTACCATCTAGTCACACTATTTTTGACCTTAGTGTACATAGGATTATAGTTCATCCAAAAACGTTGGTCGATTCCTTACCATCTCTTACACTACTAGTCATTTGTCTGATGAAGGTGGCCGTGTAGTCATCGAAACGTCACACTCAAATCTTCTACAGGTTGTGTTATAAGATTAAGGTGACCGTGTAGTCATCAAAACGTTACACTCAAATCTTCTACTGGTTGTGTTATAAGATGAAGGTGACCGTGTAGTCATCGAAACGTCACACTCTACTCTTCTACTGGTTGTGTTATAAGATGAAGGTGACCGTGTAGTCATCGTCACACTCTAATCTTCAACTGGTTGTGTTATAAGATAAAGGTGACCGTGTAGTCATCGAAACGTCACACTCTAATCTTCTACTGGTTGTGTTATAAGATGAAGGTGACCGTGTAGTCATCGAAACGTCACACTCTAATCTTCTACTGGTTGTGTTATAAGATGAAGGTGACCGTGTAGTCATCGTCACACTCTAATCTTCTACAGGTTGTGTTATAAGATGAAGGTGACCGTGTAGTCATCGTCACACTCTACTCTTCTACTGGTTGTGTTATAAGATGAAGGTGACCGTGTAGTCATCGTCACACTCTACTCTTCTACTGGTTGTGTTATAAGATGAAGGTGACCGTGTAGTCATCGTCACACTCTAATCTTCTACTGGTTGTGTTATAAGATGAAGGTGACCGTGTAGTCATCGTCACACTCTACTCTTCTACTGGTTGTGTTATAAGATGAAGGTGACCGTGTAGTCATCGAAACGTCACACTCTACTCTTCTACTGGTTGTGTTATAAGATGAAGGTGACCGTGTAGTCATCGTCACACTCTAATCTTCTACAGGTTGTGTTATAAGATGAAGGTGACCGTGTAGTCATCGTCACACTCTACTCTTCTACTGGTTGTGTTATAAGATGAAGGTGACCGTGTTGTCATCGAAACGTCACACTCAAATCTTCAACTGGTTGTGTTATAAGATGAAGGTGACCGTGTAGTCATCGTCACACTCTAATCTTCAACTGGTTATGTTATAAGATAAAGGTGACCGTGTAGTCATCGAAACGTCACATTCTAATCTTCTACTGGTTGTGTTATAAGATGAAGGTGACCGTGTAGTCATCGAAACGTCACACTCTAATCTTCTACTGGTTGTGTTATAAGATGAAGGTGACCGTGTAGTCATCGTCACACTCTAATCTTCTACAGGTTGTGTTATAAGATGAAGGTGACCGTGTAGTCATCGTCACACTCTACTCTTCTACTGGTTGTGTTATAAGATGAAGGTGACCGTGTAGTCATCGTCACACTCTACTCTTCTACTGGTTGTGTTATAAGATGAAGGTGACCGTGTAGTCATCGTCACACTCTACTCTTCTACTGGTTGTGTTATAAGATGAAGGTGACCGTGTAGTCATCGTCACACTCTAATCTTCTACTGGTTGTGTTATAAGATGAAGGTGACCGTGTAGTCATCGTCACACTCTACTCTTCTACTGGTTGTGTTATAAGATGAAGGTGACCGTGTAGTCATCGTCACACTCTAATCTTCTACAGGTTGTGTTATAAGATGAAGGTGACCGTGTAGTCATCGCCACACTCTACTCTTCTACTGGTTGTGTTATAAGATGAAGGTGACCGTGTAGTCATTGAAACGTCACACTCTACTCTTCTACTGGTTGTGTTATAAGATGAAGGTGACCGTGTAGTCATCGAAACGCCACACTCTAATCTTCTACTGGTTGTGTTATAAGATAAAGGTGACCGTGTAGTCATCGAAACGTCACACTCTAATCTTCTACTGGTTGTGTTATAAGATGAAGGTGACCGTGTAGTCATCGAAACGTCACACTCTAATCTTCTACTGGTTGTGTTATAAGATGAAGGTGACCGTGTAGTCATCGTCACACTCTAATCTTCTACAGGTTGTGTTATAAGATGAAGGTGACCGTGTAGTCATCGAAACGTCACACTCTAATCTTCTACTGGTTGTGTTATAAGATGAAGGTGACCGTGTAGTCATCGAAACGTCACACTCTAATCTTCTACTGGTTGTGTTATAAGATAAAGGTGACCGTGTAGTCATCGAAACATCACACTCTAATCTTCTACTGGTTGTGTTATAAGATAAAGGTGACCGTGTAGTCATCGAAACATCACACTCTAATCTTCTACTGGTTGTGTTATAAGATGAAGGTGACCGTGTAGTCATCGAAACGTCACACTCTAATCTTCTACTGGTTGTGTTATAAGATGAAGGTGACCGTGTAGTCATCGAAACGTCACACTCTAATCTTCTACTGGTTGTGTTATAAGATGAAGGTGACCGTGTAGTCATCGAAACGTCACACTCTAATCTTCTACTGGTTGTGTTATAAGATGAAGGTGACCGTGTAGTCATCGAAACGTCACACTCTAATCTTCTACTGGTTGTGTTATAAGATGAAGGTGACCGTGTAGTCATCGAAACGTCACACTCTACTCTTCTACTGGTTGTGTTATAAGATTAAGGTGACCGTGTAGTCATCGAAACGTCACACTCTAATCTTCTACTGGTTGTGTTATAAGATAAAGGTGACCGTGTAGTCATCGAAACGTCACACTCTAATCTTCTACTGGTTGTGTTATAAGATAAAGGTGACCGTGTAGTCATCGAAACATCACACTCTAATCTTCTACTGGTTGTGTTATAAGATGAAGGTGACCGTGTAGTCATCGAAACGTCACACTCTACTCTTCTACTGGTTGTGTTATAAGATTAAGGTGACCGTGTAGTCATCGAAACGTCACACTCTAATCTTCTACTGGTTGTGTTATAAGATAAAGGTGACCGTGTAGTCATCGAAACGTCACACTCTAATCTTCTACTGGTTGTGTTATAAGATAAAGGTGACCGTGTAGTCATCGAAACGTCACACTCTAATCTTCTACTGGTTGTGTTAAGTTATAATAACTTCTATCCTATCTCCCATAATTTCAGGAAATCACAGATCATCCTATCCCAAAACTGCCAAAACTTCTGCACAATTTGTACTACATACTCAGCAGAATACTGAGATGTCAATTTCATATTTTGTAACACCTTCAATGACGAAGCTTTGCGTGTGATAACTACTTATTGGACGTCAGAGAAGTGAGAGTTAATTCCCTTGTTTCACTGGTGCTAATAACTTGCTCTATATGCACACAAGTTTCAACTTCAAGTTTGATCAGTCATCTAATCGTCATAAATTGAGAAAATGTCTTCAGATTTCCAAAGTTTCATACAAATAAGAACATTCTGATGTGCTTTTTTAAACATGCGTAAATTTGAATGCATATCTGATAGAAAAAAAATAACAACAACCGCGAAACAAGCTATCAGCTGATATAAATCACTCTTGTTGGGCTGTATGGAAGCTCAAAGGGTTTTTCGGTGGAGGAGCCTGGAGTACCCAAGAAAAACCCACTGTAGTCCAGCAGGTGACCCCATACCTTTTCATATTGAGCCCCAATGTCTAGGTAAAAGGCCAGTGTGTTACCACTGCAACACCTGCCCATTCAGCTTGTCAAATCCTTCTCTCAGTACAATATTTTATCGATTACCCATAGATTTCGTTAACCAAGGCCAACATGAAATTTTACTTAAAAACAAAGAGATGTGTTTAGTTGTGTATACATGTGTTAACTAGTATCTGTTTAGTTTACTGTTTAAATCCAGCAAAGACATGTTGGAGAACAAATTGCTTCATAATATAAAAGTTCAGTAAAAGTCATTTATAAAGATTCTGTTCCTCATAATGAGACATCAGGGAAACAGTTAAATGCTGACTGAGTCATCTGCACAACTGTCCTCCTCAAACAAACATAATTTGACTGTATTCCTGATGTAAAAGAAGGTAAATTTATTCAACTAACAGCTAAATCACCCATTGATAAGTCACTCTCTCAGCAGATAATCATTAATATCAAAAGACAACATTTTTTCAGTTGAAGATGTCAATCTAACAAGCACAAACAACACACAATTTCCATATTACAGGAATTTAATTAAACTCAATACTCTTTTCAGTAATAAGGAATTTTACAGTAAATATTCAAATTATAGCTTTAAAATGTCTCAGGCAATTTTTCTTATAGCAGGTAGCTTTACAACATCAAATATGGTATAATTCATGTACTATCAACTATATCATTTCGGTTTTAATATCTGGAATTCTACCTGGCTGGTTACTATGTACACTGACCCTTTCTTATCTGACCACTCATCAGTGCTAGTCCAGTCAGTACACAGTTAAAAGAAGTTTCTTGGTTGATAATCTGTTTTATGTATTTTTGTTTTTCACAAATTAATCTTAAAACTCCCATCACTAACCAAACACTTTACCTTCTAGTTATGAAATAATGATATTTTTTAATGCAAGTATTTCATCATTTTCAAAGATAATTGTTTAATTTTCTCTTGTTAGAGATCACAAAGTTAAGATCAAACCAACAAGTATCACAGATTAAGCAGTCACTTTTCATACTCTTTCATTTTCCATACATGTTATATGAACAAAAATTTCATTTCATCAGTCACTAATCATTTACTTTCATTTTCCATACAGTTTACAAGGGTCACATGTCATGCAAGCATCATTGAACATACTTTCACTTTCCATACAGTTTACATTTTTGTCAACTTTCTTCCATCTTTGTTGATAGTGTTGAACTGCTGCTAAACATGGCACGATAGGTTTTCTGAAGCTGTTTATCTTCTTCTCGAATAGCCTGTTTACAAAGTGCTAAATACTTTTTAGTTGCAGCATCTGAAATATATTGAGTAGAATATTACTAAATGGTATTTTTCAATAAAGTATCAAATCGATACATGAATTTTGAATATTTGATTATCACAAGTAAGAGTTTTCCAACATGTACCCCATTATACGATATTTAATGAGTGATAAACTATACAGATTTACAGAGTATTTTCAACCTCTCGCAATTGAGCTGAAAGATTATTTATGTTTGCAAACATAAGGCTCTATACGGATGAACGATTCCTTTTCTCTCTTACCCTTTTGAGTTTCTTTTCATGAAATATTGTGGTTATCTTGAGCTTAATTTTTTACCGTTATTGATGCGATGTTTATATAAAGCTGTAAATGAGACATCATACTATTGTCCTAACAGGGGGATCCCCCATCTCTCCTTTGGGGTTATCTCACCCTACTTAAAGCATGGATGCACATGCACAGAGTATTTCACCATGGTCTATCCTGTTAGGCAATGGTTGACAATAGTCAAATAAAAACTATATTGGTTTACTACATTCACTGCAGACTAGACCAAGGTGATATAAAATGAAAAGAATATTTAATAAAATGTTACAAATTGATAAATTGTACATAAACATTAATATTTTGTGAAAGTGTTACCTGCTGCCTCTAAACTGAGAAGGATGGCTTGAGCCTCGTCAAATTGTTTTAAGTGATACAGAGCAACTCCTTTACGATATTTGGCTTTGTTGTTGGATGGTCGGTCTTCTAGAACTTGTCCACAATACTCCAGTACTTTTCTGTAGTTAGGATTCTCTTGGTGCAGCAGACAAGCTGTTATACACAATGTTAAAATGAAAAGTATTTCATTAAACTTTATATTACCACTGTCTGACAAAAACAGGGATAACTTATAATTAAATTGAAGTCCACACACTTAGCAGTATAATAGGTCATTAGTTTAGCCAACGAGTCTCTGATACTTTTACTCTGAGTTTTGACATACTTAATCATTATTCAAATATCCACGGTTTAGGGTTAATAATTTGATTTGTCCAAGGTAAAATAATACACATATCCCACGTCTCCTTTCATCTCTACACCATCAAACATCAAGCTATCATAAACAGTATTTACAATTCAAACATATCAAGATATAATCCTTGGTGGGATTCCTCCTTGGGAGTTATTTAGATTGGACGTTTGACAATGTCTCTTGTCAAACGACCGATATAAATGAGTTCCAATGAGGAATCCCAAAATGGATTATAGTATTGAAAAAACTTGCAAACAAATAGGCAAACAGGAGAAGATCATACGGTCTAAAAGTAAACTTAGGAGTAATTTTCACTTTTCAATACATTTTTACCTGCTAAATTATTGTAACAGTCCACCCTCAAAGAGATAAACAAATCATTCATTTCTGGAGACAGTTCTTGTGGGGAACCATTTTTCATTTCAACCGGCAACAACGCGGCACATTTTGATTCACTTCCGACAGCTTTCAACTGTAATATAGCTCTGTGGTATTTCCCGATAGCCTTTCTGTAATCTCTCTCTTTGTAGAAAGCATTGCCATCTGCTTTGAATGTAGCAGCTGTCCTGATCTTCTCGTCATCACTGACTTTTCTACTTGTTTCCTGCATTTTCGCGTTTTAACTGTATAGGAACGAAGGGAGACCACTCGTGTCTGTTTGAAAATTTAGGTTGCAAGCGCGTATTTCTTTCTGTACCAGTCGTCACTACAGACGGGTCTTCATTTCATATACTATTGTAACTATATTCATTTCATCATTTCAAGAAAATATTTTTCCCGAAGATTCTATATACTCATGAATAAAATGCAGGACTCAATATATATTGTCAAATACAATACACCGAACTTCATGTAAACTTTACACTGAGAGTAGATGTATATATATTTATAATAGGAAGGAGCAATGATAACATCCCGCCGCCGCTGGGGTTCGAACTAGCGGCCCTTTGGTCTCTAGTCGAACACTCTTCCGCTCGACTAAAGAGAAATTCCCACTAGCTGAGGCTAGTAAGGCGACCTGTACTCTCAACTTCTGCACTACTCATTCCTTCACAAAGTCATCGACCCCAAATACAACAACAATCCAAGTTCAATATCTCCATGGAAGGATCTTTCTCTCCTAAAGCTTCTACACTTGGAGTGGTCAACGACATCAAATCTGTAACAGAAAAAGGATGTGCTCTCCGCCTTGGCAATTTTATGAAATATAGCGAAATCTGCGGGTCTGCAGCTTATTCCGTCAGAGTACATCGAGACTTCTCTCAAAACTTAGCATCCTCAACAGCTTAACAAATGGACAGTGGGAGGGGGTATTGCTTCAATCCTCCTCAATCCATTTCAGGTGAATTGAGGTAGGATGGAGGTAGATTGATGTTTTATAGAGGTAGGATGGAGGCAGATTGAGGTAAGATGGAGGTAGATTGAGGTTGGATTGAGGTAGGATTGAGGTAAAGTGAGGTAAAACTGAGGTAGAATAGAAGTAGGATTGAGGTAGATTGAGGTTGGATTGAGGTTTGATAGAGGTAGGACTGAGGTAGATTGGGGTTTGATAGAGGTTTGATAGAGGTAGGATTGAGGTTCGATTGAGGTAGATTGAGGTAGAACTGAGGTAGGGTTGAGGCGGAGTGGAATTGAAATAACACAGCAAGTGATGTTGAAGAAAGTCAAAACCAAGGCGTTTATTTAAAGGAAGAGGGAAAGAGTTTACAATTAACTGGAGACTTTTTTTCAAACGTCTGTTTTTAAATCTGAAAGTCTTCACTGCGTTCATTCATATATGGAAAACTGAAACGTCATGCGAAACAGTATTTCTTAAAAGTTTTACAAATTTACTTCTAGTTTAAACAGACAAAACGTATCTTAATATATTTTATAGTAGACAAAATCCTCTACATCTGTTGCTGTTGCTGCGGTGGTTGCTGTGGCAACTGAAGTTGTTGCTGCGATGATTACTGTGGCAGCTGTCATCGTTGTTGTTATGGCAACTGTTGTTGTTGCTATGGTGGTTGCTGTTGAAGCAGTTGTTGTTACTGCAATGGTTGACGTGGTTGCTGTGACAACCGTTGTTGTCGGTATTGATACGGTGGTTGCTGTTGAATCTGTTGTTGTTACTTTGGTGGTTGGTGTGGTTTCTGTGACAACTGTTGTTGGTATTGATACGGGGGTTGCTGTTGAATCTGTTGTTGTTACTTTGGTGGTTGGTGTGGTTTCTGTGACAACTGTTGTTGGTATTGATACGGGGGTTGCTGTTGAATCTGTTGTTGTTACTTTGGTGGTTGGTGTGGTTTCTGTGACAACTGTTGTTGTCGGTATTGATACGGGGGTTGCTGTTGAATCTGTTGTTGTTACTTTGGTGGTTGGTGTGGTTTCTGTGACAACTGTTGTTGGTATTGATACGGGGGTTGCTGTTGAATCTGTTGTTGTTACTTTGGTGGTTGGTGTGGTTTCTGTGACAACTGTTGATGGTATTGATACGGGGGTTGCTGTTGAAGCTGTTATTGTTGCTGCGATGGGTGGTATGGTTTTGTTTCTAATTGAATACCAGTTTGAAGAGGGTCGCCCTACTTTACATGTATCATCTCACAAACTGTCGTCCAGGTAGCGTCGTATTTGTAACAATAGAAAAGTACGTATTACGAAAACGTTCGTACCACAGGGATTTGGCACGAATTCCCAATCCACAGTCCTGGTTTTGATGAACTTCTGAACTGATGCAAATTATGAACATTCAGTAAGGATTTGCTACACTAATTTCAGTCTTCTATTTTTGCTAGCCAGACTTTTAAGTGCCCATTCCCAGTGGCCAGCTAGCATTTCGGATTTCATTTGTTTATACATAATACTGATTAGAAAGGTATTTGGGGCGGAAGGGTGTCGTCTTTGTATAGGATTAAAATACGATACTTTTTTCAATTGTTTTATCTGCAACTTTGAATTGTGTGAGGACTCTTTTGTGTGATTGTAATCCGTGATGTGTTCATATTGTCAGACATGACGGAGAACATGGCATGCCGTGTTAGAACTGGCACTCTAAATTTCACCGTGTCATTGGTTTTCACATGCTCAAAACAAAGTAAAGAGAAGGGAATATGCTGATGAATCAGCAGATAGCGTTTACAATTTCACGAATAATGGTGGAAGATGTATAGACCCCGAATTTCCTTTTTAATGTTTCATGAACAGACTGTTACGATGTAAGATTTCAGTATCATCAACACCAATTAAGTCAAGTTAATTTTTACATGATTCTCGTCTAAATGAATGACCTTGGTTTAAATTGACCAACAGACTGAACACAAAGGCGTCTCCAAAACTGGACGACTATAATCTGGATGGATAAATTTATTCTGATCAACCACAGGCACTCGAGGCCAGGATATTATTTTTTAAACATTGATTTTTGTTTTAGCACTCATGACTGACGTTATTTAAACGAAATATCAGCAGAATTCAAGTTTATGTGCCGGTTGACAAATCCGAGGTCCACGGTCATTAAAAATACACAAGGCAAGCAACTCCAGATTTTAAAAAATCGACCCCTCGCTTGGAAACTGGCTCAAAAAAAGTAGTTATGATAAGTTCCTTGTAAAACAATATGTATCCGTAGGTAGTGTGTATATTTACCTTTTATTTGGTGCATAACATTACAGGCAACGAGAAATTCACAATACGTACATGAGATTAACATCTCAATAACCGGAGATTTTATCGTCCATGTAATTATCTTTGACGGAAGTAACATGCCATTTCAAGGGCGGTCACTCCGACTTTTTGGGAGAGGAGTTCCGGATAGCACTATACCAGTGAACAGGTAAGAAAGGTTCCGATGTCATTACGCGCGTAACTTCAAAATAGATATTTTAAATATTCTCAATAACTTGACAAAAATCACTATGGAAAAAATCATTTAATTTCCAATTTCTAAGTTAATATATTTCCCCCACGATATTTTTCATAAATTGCGCGCTTTTTTCATTATCTGCATGATTTTTTTCTTATTATTTTTTTTTTTTTTTGAAAAAAAAATTCTCATTACCGCCAGCTTGATTGAAAGTTGATGCATTCTGTATAATCCCTTACCATGATATTGTATCCGAGTTGGCAAATGTGGACTTTCTTTGCCCAGCCATTATTTTTCCATCCCCGCAAATGTATTTGTAGAAATAAAAATATCTATTTTGAAGTTACGCGCGTAATGACATCGGAACCTTTCTTACCTGTTCACTGGTATAGTGCTATCCGGAACTCCTCTCCCAAAAAGTCGGAGTGACCGCCCTTGAAATGGCATGTTACTTCCGTCAAAGATAATTACATGGACGATAAAATCTCCGGTTATTGAGATGTTAATCTCATGTACGTATTGTGAATTTCTCGTTGCCTGTAATGTTATGCACCAAATAAAAGGTAAATATACACACTACCTACGGATACATATTGTTTTACAAGGAACTTATCATAACTACTTTTTTTGAGCCAGTTTCCAAGCGAGGGGTCGATTTTTTAAAATCTGGAGTTGCTTGCCTTGTGTATTTTTAATGACCGTGGACCTCGGATTTGTCAACCGGCACATAAACTTGAATTCTGCTGATATTTCGTTTAAATAACGTCAGTTATGAGTGCTAAAACAAAAATCAATGTTTAAAAAATAATATCCTGGCCTCGAGTGCCTGTGTGATCAACAGGAGATGCTGACAAACTTAATAAGTATGTGCTGTGCTGTGCTTTTCATCATGAACGAATGTGGTTTAAATATATATACACGTGTAGCGGAATTTGACGAGGTCGATCCTCAGCGACCAGTTAGCTTAGTAGGTAGAGCATCCGTCTAGAGTTCGAACCCCGGTCTGGCTGCGCATTTCCCCGCTCCTGTTACACATGTTTGTCTTATGTCACACAGGCACTCGAGGCCAGGATATTATTTTTTAAACATTGATTTTTGTTTTAGCACTCATAACTGACGTTATTTAAACGAAATATCAGCAGAATTCAAGTTTATGTGCCGGTTGACAAATCCGAGGTCCACGGTCATTAAAAATACACAAGGCAAGCAACTCCAGATTTTAAAAAATCGACCCCTCGCTTGGAAACTGGCTCAAAAAAAGTAGTTATGATAAGTTCCTTGTAAAACAATATGTATCCGTAGGTAGTGTGTATATTTACCTTTTATTTGGTGCATAACATTACAGGCAACGAGAAATTCACAATACGTACATGAGATTAACATCTCAATAACCGGAGATTTTATCGTCCATGTAATTATCTTTGACGGAAGTAACATGCCATTTCAAGGGCGGTCACTCCGACTTTTTGGGAGAGGAGTTCCGGATAGCACTATACCAGTGAACAGGTAAGAAAGGCTCCGATGTCATTACGCGCGTAACTTCAAAATAGATATTTTTATTTCTACAAATACATTTGCGGGGATGGAAAAATAATGGCTGGGCAAAGAAAGTCCACATTTGCCAACTCGGATACAATATCATGGTAAGGGATTATACAGAATGCATCAACTTTCAATCAAGCTGGCGGTAATGAGAATTTTTTTTTCAAAAAAAAAAAAATAATAAGAAAAAAATCATGCAGATAATGAAAAAAGGGCGCAATTTATGAAAAATATCGTGGGGGAAATATATTAACTTAGAAATTGGAAATTAAATGATTTTTTCCATAGTGATTTTTGTCAAGTTATTGAGAATATTTAAAATATCT